>NW_009698386.1:11649-49687 GCF_000703405.1 Apaloderma vittatum
GAGGCCAGCTTTATTACCCTTTGCTCAGGTCCCAGATTTGAGGCACTTAATACACTGATAGATGTGGTTAGGCAAGCAGAATATAGTCCAGTCTATGACGCCACCACATCCATATGCAGTTCATTGGTAATATATAGCTAAAACAGGAAACTCCTACAATCAGATAAAGAAAACTCTGCAGTATGCGATTATGGCCCGGTCAGATGTGAGCGTCTATACAAAAAATAATATCTCAAGTTGAATAACAAAGGACAGCTTGTATTTGAACTTGGCTGTGGTGAATTAAAATGAATTCCCCAAGTCCCTTTGCTCATGGTAGCTTTCAATTTTGCAGCATTTTTCAACCCTTTTGCTCCTTCAGGGTCACAAGTGATTAATATTATTGACTTAATCTCAACCTGATATTTTTACTGCAAATTCTTTCAGTGTTCAGAGTATAACTATAGTTTAATGATTTAAATTTGTAGATTCTCCCAGAAATAAAGGACTATATTTCACTTTTGTATTTTTAAATCTATTTTTTGTCTTCTCTTAAAAAATGAACTAATAACACATAGGGAAATTGGGAAAGTTTATTTGTTAGTGACATATTAATCATTACAGTTCTGCATAACTGATTTTTTTTGTCCTCAATTTATGATTTTGTAATGAAGTCTACAAGCAATTTAGTCTTGTCCTTGAGGAGGGTGGGTAGCAAAAGAATCAATAAAATAGCTGAAGTTTAATGCAGGAAGCAAAATTGTGTTTCATGTGCTGCAGTATAGATCTGTATTGTGTGTTCTATGCACCAAACCAGTATCGATATGAATGAAACTTCACTGTGTATAACGAAGAGACAACATTCACTGGAGTTTTCCAGTACAGCTGAAGTATACACAGCATTGACTTTGCTCTTAAAGTAGAGCTCTGAAAGACAAAAGTATCTAAACTGCCAGACACATTTAACATTAAACCTAGCTAGTTTTGGTGAAACAATTACAACACTGTTCAGAGAGCATAAGAAAGAAGCATTGCAAGTTTAGTGAAGGCCAAATTTTGAGAGGTAGTCTTAAAATAGGCCAAAGCCACTTGCACATGCTCTTCTGTCACATGCTCTCACTGTCTAGACACTGAGTTGAGGCATATTTTGAAAATCTGGCCTATACCTATCCACAGAGAGAATAAAAATGACTAGACATAGTAACACAGGCTAATCAAGATGACTAAAATACTCTTTTACTGACTGATTTTTTTCACCTTCTCTTTGTCTTACTTGCACTGTAACTTGGACATCGATAATGAAAAATGAAGCTGAGAAAACAGGGCAAGAATCTAAAACAGTTTTTTTCCCCTCCTTCTTCTTACCAAGCAAATTACTTTTAGAACATCATGCTACCTCTTCAGCAAGTTACTTCAAAGGAATCTAGGAGGATGAGCATCCGATCTGCTCTTAAGTTTTCACTTATGGTCCAGTTCTAAATGAGTAGTATTGCTTCATTCAATTCAGTATTCACTGCTTCAGTATGGAATTCATTGCCTCAGTACTGAATTTGCTTCATTTGAAATTGCACTGGAATTTTTTTTCCTTTCATAGAACACTGCTTCTGCCTCTGAAGTTGCATTTTGGGGTACATGCAGCTGGGGACATGTTCTGAGGCAGAATGGTTAGTAGAAACTTTGGTAAGAGTCAAAAAGCAGCCTAATCTACTCCTTCTGGGGCAGAAAAATGTTCTATTCTTCATGTACCATATACTTGACAAATACTTGGCTTATTTTCCTCTCTAGAGGAATCCTTTCTCTGTCATTCTTCAGGAGCCTAGGAAATGAAAAAGGTTTTGCTGGTATAATTTGTGTAATGGAGTCACAGTTTTTATTAGCACTGATGGTATTCCTTAGTCAGATGCCTTGAATGAAGGAAGTAGCTCTGGCAGAAGGGTTCTTGATTGTAGAACAACTCCTCCACTGGGATTTTCTGCTGATACAAAAGTGGGGCGTAGTCCCACACTTAAGTGAATACCGTTTCTAATGTATAAACACCTTTCAAACAAAGAACAATATATTTCTGTAAACCTCAAAGCAGGCACAAGAGTTCCTTGTGAAACTTACTTTAAATTCTTTCTGACAGCCAATGTCAGCTCTTCCTAGTCACCTACTCACAGTCACTTTGTAAATAGATTTAATGTGACTATTTCGAGTAATTCACTGTCCTGTCCCAAAATCACTGTAGCAACACTTTTCATCCTTTCTCTTTCAAGAGAGTGGTATTTACGGTGAAAAAGAAAGCAAGGGGCAACATTTGTGATTCCTAGGTTGCACAGACAGTATATGAGACGGAATATGGACACTGTCTTCTCATCACTGCAAGCAAATACTGCAATTTTCATGCATAAGTCAATTTTCCAAAAAGCAAGAATCAGATCTTAAAATTACCAACCTACAGAAAATTCTCTGATCCAAAGGAAAGTCCTTCAGCTGGATAAAATGAATCAAAAGACTTGGGGTTTTGCAGGTGATATTAAAAAGATTGCCATAGTCCTGTGTTCCATGTGACCATGGCGTGTGTTTTGATTAGTAGAGAAACAATTAGATTATAAATAGATTTAGACTGGATCCTAGGAAGAAGTTCTTCAGTACGAGGGCGTCAAGACTTTTGAATAGATTGCCCAGAGATGATGTGGCTGCCCCCTCCCTGGAGGTGTTCAAGGTCAAGTTGGACGGAGCCTTGAGTATCATGATCTAGTTGAGAGGCGTCCCTGCCCATGACAGGGAGGTTGGACTAGATGATCTGTAAGGTCCCTTCCAGCCTAGGCCATTCTATGATTCTGTGATAAATACCTACTTTTCTATTTCTAGCTCATCAGGTTTCAGCGAGCATTGCTGGATGAACTTGTAAGGGTCTTGTCCTGAATTCACTGCATCCTTTCTGAACAGAATTGAGACTTTGATGAACTGGGGATGCAGAGAGCCTCTGGTTAATAGAACTGTTGGCCTTAAATCTGTGTGAGCTATAACCTGTAGATCACTCATTTGCAGTGCTCACTCATAACGACTGAGGAGGGGTCAAACTTCTCAATTTAGTTTCACCTGTGTATCATGGGGGAAGTGAGAAATCTGGCACTGAAAGAAGAGGAAGTAATGGAAATAAAAAAGGAATAGTTTCAAGCTTCTAATTAACAGGTGAGCCCTTCTTTCACTTTCAGTTTTTGGAAGGAGGATCGCTCCTGGAAAATTAAAACATTTTTTTGTAATTGGAAAATGGGACTGTCCTTCTGAAAACCAAACCCTGTATCAAGATTGTGGGTTTAAATTTATTAAAACCTAGCATTTCTTTTCAGTGAACACAATTTTCACAGTTTAAATACTCTTATGTTTGTGGAATGTTCAACTTGGTGTTTTTCACTCACTTTATATCACTATGAAGCTGGGTAATAATTGTTGGAAATGCTCAGAGGTACTGCATATTCAAAGAAAAAAGTCAGCTACCTATAAAGATATGGAGAAATGCTTTTGTATTTTAAGGGCAGTTTTTAGAACCACTGCCTCCCATATACTCATATAGGGGTCCTGGTCAGCAAACATTTAACAGATTCTATCTTTGGCAGGTACACTTTCAAAATACATTTCGGTTCTTGCATATCCCCTTAAACACCTTGAATCTGAGTTTATTTTTTTTTCTGAAATTGTGGCCTTATACAAATACTTGGGCTTGATAAGAGTTCTAATTTCTCAATTTCAACATATAATTGCTGTCTTGTTCTTGCAAAACTGAACAGCCAAATACTTCAGAACTAGAGCTGGATGATGAATTGAAAGTGTTTCAACCTTTAACCCCGCATGTCTTTAAGTCCTGTCTACTTGCATAAAACTGACAAACCCACATTTTTACGGTTTGTTTTTTGTGCAGCAGATCTAAACCAGCTTTTTAGAGGAAAAGGAAAATAGATCGTATTCTGCTTCAATCAGTATGAATGTAATGAGAGAGTTTTAAGTTACAGAAGCTTTGTGTGTGTTATTGAAGAAAATGTTAGGAGTGAGAAAATGTCTAGCTTCTTTTTGCAACACTGAATTGAACAAAGAAGGCTGACAACTACAGAAGAATAATATTCTCCTTTCCTATAGTAACATATCCCTGTATGAGTTTTTTAGGAGGTCATGCAGTGTAGAAATTGCTACTTGCCCCATTCTGCTCTCAGCTTCCCAGTTTCAGCCAAGAAACTAATCACATACACAAATGAATCCAGCCATGTCTGACAAAAATGTATTTTTTTTTAATCTAAGTTTCACATAAATTCTTTGATATAAGACCAGTTCTGGATGCCTTTTTTTTTTTTCTAGTGTGTCACCTTGGTCCTTTATTGTGCTAGCTAGATTGACATTTGAACTGTGTAAGTAAAGATAGAGTAGCAAGGATGTCCCTAATATTCATTTTAGGTAGAGATGTAACTTCTAGCAGGAGTGTATACAACTTACAGTAACCCACAACTCAAGCTGTCATCTCTGATATGTTCCTTTTCACATTTGTGAGACCCTGTCTTTCCTGCTTCTTGTATTGTCAGCAATTCTGCTCATCTTTGATAAAAATAGCTAACTAAATTTGGAAAAAATCCTAATGCCGGAGAAATACTGCATATACTGAACTAAAGCCACCCTAAAAGAAGATTGAGATACCTCTTTTAAATTAATGTTGCAAGCAATGTTTTGTAACTACATATTACAAAGAGGTTAAACAGCACTAGGGAGAAAGTGGCAACAGAAGGAAAACTATAACAGGAAGAAATAATTATTCCTACGAAAATAAAGAAGACTATATGTGTATAAATTACTTTTCATGTCAGAGCTAAACAGGCCCCTTAGGAAGATAATAAAGGCCTCTTGAACCTCAAAGGCTTCTTGCTGCTTTCATATGCAGCTTCTTCTACAATACCTGTTTTGTTCAAATTAAAACTCACGCTCCTGTTGCCAATACAGAAATCTTTTAAAGCACATTGAAAGCATAGCTCTTGGGACCAGAAGTGGAGTAAAACATTCAGAAGAAATACATTTTCCAAAGTGAATCTATCATTTCTTTAACCTCATCCCACAAACACAAACCATAACAAGAATTTTGATAAACATGTTTATCTTCAGAAGAAGGTAAGATCTGAATACAAAATTTCTTCCTTTATTGCTCAGAATGAATGGACTTGTAGTATAATTGCATATGATGCTCTGAAATACATTAGCTTATTTAACAGCTATGATAAAGCTACAATATAAAGCCTGTCTGCACTGAAAGATCTGTTTGAAATTTGTGAAATTAATCATAGCCAGACTGAACAAATGAGTACAACAGTAAATTACACATCAGTCTGGTAGAGCAGTGTAAATGGAGCCCAACTATTTAAATAATTGAGTGCCAGAGGATGCTTTTGTTACAGGAGTTGGGAGCAGATCCCAGATTTCATTTCGTCCCCCCCCAGTATTATTAATTTTAAAATCTATATCAGACTATGTGATAATAGCTGAAAGACATCTTTTACTGTTTGAAGAGCCCTTATGAAAATGAAGGATGTGATAGGAGTCGTGATCCCCTTTTGAAAAGGAGGGAAAAAACCAACAGTAGAAATGAAAATTATTCTAAACTACAGAGATTGTGATATAGGGACAATGAGGAAGTGTGGCATTTGTAAGATGGTTCTCAGAAGTGGAATGTCAGCAAAAGCAAGTATTTAACTGGAAGGAGTAGGAAGGGCAAAGAACTGAAGGGATGATCCCACATTCCAGAAGTGTGCATAATTCCACCACGGTGCAATTTGACAGTACAAATATGTAGTGGTGAAATACTTTGGGTAAAGATAAAAGGAATAGAAACCAAAAAGAGAACAATAACGACCATCTGTTACACATCAGAAGATCTGGAAAAGAGTGGGGAAAAAGAATTCCTGGAGTTGTTCTTTATGCTGTGGGACGCTGCACTCCGGAGGAATGTTTACAACTCGTGTATCTGTTGGTTAGCAAACCCAACAAGCCTGAATCTCTGAAGAGGTCTGTAAAGTACGCAGAAAAAGAATTTTGGAAGCAGTGCTTAATTGTGCCTGTAAAGTAAAGACTTACTGTGAGGGATTAATGAAGAATCATTCTCTTTAGCAAAGCCCCACATGTTTTAGATATAGTCACTATTCTGAATTCCAGCCACTTGGATTTCTACTCATTTTTGATGACATGGCAATCAATTTAGAAGGGAAGTGTGGTGTGAAGAGATAAACATTTATCGACTCATTGTTCTTGCCAAGGCAGGGCTTAACTGAACTGTTCTTTGAAAGGCCCAAACCACCTGAGCCTATGATACAAATGGATAAAGTTCAATGCAAGTTTAGGCTTTGTTGTAATGTGTGCGTTTGACTGCCCAAAAGTGGTACACATGAGTCAGGGCTCTGCACAGCTGGAAAGGTGAACTGTAAACAGAATGAGAGTCCTGATTTTCCAAATATACCCTTCAAACACTATTTTGCTTGGGTCACAGAAAATGCTGAAACAGAGGTTTGAATTCCGTTTTTGCAAAATAGGGATTACTATTGATTGCTTTATATTCATTTCAGAGTTAGCAGCAATCTGAATACAAGAGGTAAAGTTTTCCCTGCCTGCTGCATAACTTCTCAAGTTGATTTATATGATGTCAAGCTGGCATCAGGTGAGAAATATTCCTTGACAGAAACACACATTTGCTTATAAGAGAAGTTAATTTTGGAGCACAAATATATTCTTTCTCTTGTTTGCTTGTTTTTACAAAAGCCCAAGCCAATCTGGTCAAGTTCTTCAGTCACACCAGGGTCTCCACTTCCTATCCACACAAAATGGAGCCCTGCAAGGTATATGCTTCATTCCCGACCTAGAATCTTTATGGAATTTTGTCAAAAATACAGAAAACGGCACACTTTGATAAGGGCAGTAGAAGCATATTCAACACACAGAATTTGGTTCTTATCAATTTTTATGTCTTGGCTTAACAAAAATGAATATAGTTAGTTACAACAGCATTCTGGAGAAGAATCTTGTTCAGTCTGTCTTCAGTGCTACCCATACTGGTGTCTTGGTTCAAGAATCCACTGTAATGCAAACAATGATTTACAGTAAAATCAGCTTTGGAAAGAAACATGCTTGGCTGCTGTGACTAGTTGTTATGATCATAAAATTCATAATCAAGATGAACCTGGAAGAGTAATGAAGAAAACAACAGTGTATAAGAAAAATATGAAGAGACATTTTTTCCTCTTACGGTTTAATAAATCTGTGAGCAGTGCAGTCATTTCCAGGGTTTTCTGAAATACAAAATGATGTAACTAAAAAAGGGTATTTTTCTAAGCAAATTTAATACAAGGTTGAAACTATCATCTTCCCAATTAATTAATATTTCTCTCAAAATCAAAGCACGCTCTTTTAAAAGACTGTTCAAGGAGGAATTAATTCTTGAATATACTTGAGGTGTCTTCAAGGTTATTTTTGTGGGAAGAAAGCTCTCAGTGGCAGAGTTAGGCTGTAATAACAGCTACAAATACTTTTCAGGAAAACAAGAGGACAGGAACTTCACATGTCCAATACTGAACACAACACTCATAAACTTCATGATAAGGAGCAGAATTTGTTCCTGTTACAATTTGTTTATAATTCTCCCGTAAATTACACTAAGCAGAAATGTTGGCTTGGATCACAAATCCCTCTCAGCCACTGCCTTATCACAGATTCCTCAAAAGCACTAACCTGTGTGACCTTTGTGTGAATCTCAGATGACTCCAGTTATTCTGCTGTGAGCTCTGATTCTTTAACACAGCCTGCCCTTCACTTTAAAAAATTGAAGAGGGAGGAGGTCTGGGGGAAATGAAAGCTGTATCACATGGCTTGACCACACTTTGTACCCTATGAGACAGGCCGTCGAAATCTTGGAGAGGCAGAGGGAAGGAATTTATCTCCCAAATCTACAGATGTCAAGAGGAACTGACTTCTACCACACTGGGGTCAGCTGTGCAAAGGCACTGTGTTTTGACACAGTCAATCTGAGAAGTGATGGGGGAGCAGAGATAAATGAAAAGCAGAAAGTAGGTTACGAAAGGGAACAAAACTGTGGACCAGGTTATGCAAGAACAGAAGGGTCAAGATTTGAAGAACCTTGGAAGTTATTGGTAAAATCCTGGACTCAAATCTCAATTTCAGAGGGAACCAATATCACAGCGTGAACAAGGGGGCAGCGTGGTAACAGCAGGGGCAGCAGCAGTGGGATGAAGGTGGGATAGGATGCTTTGATAAAAAATGTGTCACTGATGCAAACCCTCAAATCAATGCTACTGTGTAGAAATTTGAGGCCAAGTTTAGGTCCCACTGAACCTTCTAGCAAAATTTCCTTCTAGTTCAACAGAGTCAGGTTTTGACTCCTAAATTTAAAGTTAGATATCAGATTGCTGTCAATACACAACAACACACTCTTCAGTGTGTATCCCTTCAAGATTTAGTTTCAAGATTCTTTTATGTGTTTTCTACCTCTCAAAATGCCACAAGTAATAAAAATGTCCGCTGCTCTACATCATGTATTAATCTGTGGCCAAAGATACCACAAGGCAATGGACAATCCTGAAGTAAGGTTTTAGCTGGAGTTGGGAGGAAAATCAATTTGCTTGTTCTGTGAGAAGTTCCACTATTTCAGAGCCTTCATGTCTAAAAGCAGAATGTAAAATCAAAATGCATTTTTAAAAAGAAATAATAATTCAACAGGTGATCAGAGTGCACTAGCTGAAATGTTGCAATATGTTCACCATGCTTTCTTTCAACTCTGTTTTTCTCTTTTCCATACTTTAGCTATAAATGAACTGCAATTCTGAAGAGTAAAAATATGTTAAAAAAAAGCCAAAAAAAAGTTTTGATAGTTTCAAAATGTTCTTCTAAGCTTTTCTTTTGAAAGGAAAATCAATGAAACTTACTAATCTATAGATAGATATATAGATCAGCATTTCCTGTTGAAAAGGTTTATACTAAAAATATTTTCCTTGCTCTTGACTTTTAGCCAAAACTCAGACCTTAAAATAAACGGTGGAATTTGGAATTGACTTTGACCCACAACAGAAAACACATTCCTTCACCATTAAGCTGTTACCCTCTTACAGAAGAGCTACGCATTTGTGTGTCAGTGGAAGGTAAGTTTCACAGCCATGTGTGCCACATTTCGATGTGTACTCATTTCTCTGTATGTACTCCTTTCTACGGCTAAGCTACATACAAGCTATAGCTGTCAGACATAATGCCAGTACCTGTCACTGTCTGACCTCTATATGGCAAGCGGGCTCTGACAACCTTAGACTTGCTCCCCAAAATGTTTAGATTAGGAGGTGCATCATTCTAGGTCACAGAGCCAGGTTTCTTTCCTGTGAAAACCTCAATGAGGAGGGAAATACCTTTGGCTCCAAGTAGTGGGAAACAATCTTGTCTGAGCAAATATGTATAGACATCACGCATTCATATTTTTTTTTGTTATTCCTTTTTGGTTTATTTACTAAGCCCTGCTTCAAATAAATGTTTCTGATTTCACTAGTGTTTAACTTAAATACGACAACTTTAAAGTTAGGTTCAGAAAATACTTCTTCCCCATTTTAAATAATAAACTGAACTTGCTTGAGACAAGGCATGTTTATACTGTCTTGTCACATTTTGTAAATAAAAAATGGGGCCAGATTGTGGTTCAGGGTTCACAGATGCTTTGGGGAAGGTGAGGAAAATGAAAAGAAAAGCTTTGCCTGACTAATAAAGACTGTCATTGTCAGTAATCTCTCCAAATGAGGAAGAGGGGAGTGCACTGCCAATCTGCTCCACAAATCCTCCCTGGATATTTCACTGCAGGTCAGCCTGTCCTCACTCTTGATGTGGTGGCTGTATCGACTCATAGGATCACAGAATGTCAGGGGCTGGAAAGGACCTCGAAAGATCATCTAGTCCAACCCCCCCTGCCAGAGCAGGATCCGCTTGTACGTACATAGCCCTGATTGATACGTGATGTGATGTGATGTGATGTGATGTGATGTGATGTGATGTGATGGAAATAAATACTGTGAAGTCCAGATTACCATCATCACAATCATCATTAGACATTAAGAAATAAATAACTGTTTATGAGTAGTATTTTCTAAATCCCAGTAGTACAGATGGGATAGTACTATAGTTGATTTGGTTAACAGAGTGTACCATCTCTGTACTTTATACTACAGAGTTTGTAATGTTTTTTACAAACAAATGAGACAGTGTGCAGGGAACAGTAGGTGATTCAATTGTGAAAACAGAAAGAAAGAAATTAATTGTTTAAAGCCACGTTCCCTGTAGGAGGCTGGGTGGATTCTTGCTCCAGAATATTTTTAAATAGGACATCTTAAAGGATCTGTTATAAACTTAAGTGTTCGTAACAAAAGAAGTTTTTGAAGAAAATGGATAACAATAGAAATAGTTTGTTGTCTTCTTTTTTAACTAGAAATTGTAACAGATCAACCGGAGCCTGTGGTGCTCACTTAAGAGTTTTATAGGAAGTTAGCTATGATATGAGTGAACTATCAATGTGGCATACAGTTTTCTAAAATTTTCCCCTTACTTATGAAAAGAAAATGACACAATTTGAAAAAGGAAAAGCCTTAGTGGGGGAGTTGAGGATATATAAATCTTAGTAAATCTGATACCTGCATTTAGCAAATTGGTAGTAGTTATAATGAAGAATAGACCAATGAACATGTATAAATATGATTATTGTAGCAAAGAGCAGAACCAATTAATATACTTCCATCTGATTCACTGAGTAGGACATAAGTGTTGTGTTTGCACAGGGAATTATTCTTAAAAATGTAAATATCTACCAAGAAATCAATCAGCATTTGATGGGAAAATGGTGTTGATATATTTTTCTGTTTTTTTCCAGAAAGATTTTGAGGAGGTTTTAATGAAATTGTTTTAAAGAAATTAAGTGCCTTGGCAAAAAATGATGGGTCCTAGCATGTTTAAGTAGCAAGTCTGGAGGTAGAAAAGAAACCAAAAGGGGAACTGTTTGGCTTTCCTGATTGATGCACCAGTAGAAACCCACAGAGATCATTGCTGAGCTCTGTGCTTTCAAGCACATACAAGTCTGGTTAAGGGAGTCAATAAAATGAGATGTCAAACCTTTTTTGAACAGGGCTAACAATTCAGCATAGTTTTGGAGTGAATCTTAAGGTGCTGACTGAATGATAAAATAGCAGATTTAATTTGGTGTTAAAAGATGTAAACTGATGCATCTGGGGTTTACTCTGGAATTGACAGTTGGAATTAAAAGAGGGATATAAAATAAAATAGAAACCATCAAATAACACCTCATAAGTCTGTGAGGTGGACATATTTTGAAGACTGCAGGTGATCCTGTCCCCTACATCTCAAAAAGGATAAAGCAGAACTAGAAAAGGGTTCTCAACCTTATGAAATAACTTCCAGATGGGAATTGACTACATAAACTTGATATCTTGAGTAGAAGAGACGTCTGAGGAAGGAGGAAATAGAAATCTCTAAATCATGAGTAGCATGAAGGAGGTAGCACAGATAGGGACATGGAGTAGCAGATCTGATGAACAAAAGCAAGGCTTTTTTTGCGGGAAGGATAGTTAAATTGTTGATAGCATTAGCTCAGGATTCTGAGGATGCTAGAAGTTTACATGGCTTCAAAAGGGATTAGATAAATCTACAGAAGAAGAATCCACTACAGGTTATAAAACACAAAGATGCCACTTCTGGCTCAGAAAATGTTGGAACTCATAGAGCGCTGGAAGCCAGAGGAACATTATGGCGTTTCTCTTTGTTTCCATGCTTCCTCAGCCTATCTTGGCCACTGACAGAGGCAGGGTGCTGGATGAAATGATCCTTTGGTCTGACTTTCTATCATCCTTACGTGTCTATGCCTGCTTTTCCTCACTTGGAAACTCATGTGTTCTTCTGCTGAGCTGATGGGAGCAGTTGCTCGTGTTGGGGGCAGAGGGAGGATGTCCATTCCACTACCCCTGTTTTCTACACTCTACCAGCAGCCCATAAGGGCTGACTTCTCATCAGGCTGCCTACTGTAGGTGTAGCCTAGGTCTGAATCCTGAAATTTGGGGTGGTGAATTGTCATTTTCCCTGTATTATAAGTTCTGGATGAACTTGTCCAGTGTTCGAGGCCTTTCAGAGCCAGTAGACCTGACTGGTAGAGCTGCTCTCACCTGCTGAGAGATTTTAGCACTCGGCACGAAACCCATTGGAAAGGCTTTCAGGAGTTTCAGTAATTTTCAAAATATATCCTGGTTCTTCAGGTGCAGAATTTAACTCAAAAAAATAGGAAGTAGCTCCATTTTTTTTGCTGAAATAGTGTGAAGTATTTTGTGTTAATAGTACAAACCAGATTTTTTCAGAGGACTGAAACTGTTGCAAGTATCTGCAGATAAACTTGGCTGATTAATGAGTAAAACAGACATTACATTAAAAAGAAGCATTTAATTCCTGGATTTTCTGGAGAAAAGAAGTTTCATTTTAGAAATTCTAGAATGTTTACTTTTGACATTTGCAAAATTCCCTTCTTTTTAGTGTTTAATAATGGCCTACTATAAAATGAAAAGGTTTTAAAATGAAAGCAAAAATCATTATAGATTAAGTTGATTCTAAAAAAAAAATTCCCTTTTTCTTCCAAACCCATAAAATGTCTCTTTTAGTTCACACTCAACTGATTCCATTTTGTTTTCATTTTTCTTTAGTGACTGAACCAAAAAACCCTACTTGTTTGTCTAGCTACGTTTTGGGTTATATTATAAAAGTTTTACAAAGTGGTTCACAGTACATTGAATGCATTCATAACAAATTATAGCTGCATTTTCCAGCACAAGTAAATACTGCTTTTTATCTTTGTTTGCAAATAATGGTTACCACCCCATGAATATCAATGAGGAAGAATAGAAAGAAAAAGTTCAAAAATTTAAATTTGCACAGCTATTGAATCTTCTTGGTTTAAGTGCTTAATGCTGATTAATGCAGATGCCACATTTTCCCTTTCTTCTTCATGATCATTTTGACTTCTTCAGCTTAAGGAAACCATTCAGAAGAAAGCAGTTTCCCTTCCCCCCTTCTTTATTATTCTTTTTTGACTGGCTATGGCTTCCCTAATTCTTCTCTTTCTTTGAGTCCTTTAGTGCTGATAAATTCTTTTAAAGTAAAATTTGTTTAATGACTTTTTCACAGAAAATTTGCTTTGTTGCTCCTTTTTTTAAAAAGAGGCAGTTTATTTTAACAGAAGAATAACTGATTTTTTATGTAATCACTCACTTCAGTGGGTTCTTGCCAAAAGGATGGCACAAACTATACGCTCTCTCTAATCTCACTTGGCCATGCAATCGAGTGAGCTCCCCACACGCTTATTTGCAAGTTGATTTGAGGGAGGGCTGTGAACGAAGGCAGCTTCCCCAAGAGAAAGTGAATCCCATGAGCCAGAGCTGCCATCCTTTTTCTCCTAGCTAGATCCTGGAAGGTACATGAGGTGACATAAGCTCAAGGAATGTGTAGGTCCCCATTATTAAAAAGGATTTATCTCCTCCATGCAGTACATGGTACTTCTGGCTGAGCCGAGTCCCCTTTTCCACCTTCCTTTGGAGTAGCAGATGTCAGTCACTGCTGTAGGCTGGATACTCTGCTGGTTTACTGCTAGTGTGCTGCTGATGCTACTTAGAGATAGTTTTCACGCACAGAAAACACCTTGGATAGTACGTAAAATAGTCCAAACCCCATCCTTTCTCCCAAAGACCAAATGGCATTTCACACATTACACTCACTGTCTTCCCACTCAAAACAGGGTGTCTTCGTTCCCATCGTCCTGTCTCCAGCCTCTCATCTCTTGGGTGGTGCCCAAGCCAGGAGGGTGTTTTGCACCTTCTCCACAGGCAGGGCAGTACTTCGTCCCATAGCTTGTTCATTCACATACATGAATGTGGTCACTGTGATTAGAGCTACAGAGAGGGCTGGCTCCTTGGCCATGCTATGCCATACGTGGGAATGTAGCAATATGTGTTTGCCTTGTAGTAAAAGCTGGAGACATTTGCCTAGATCTCCAATATCTAAACCTGTCAGCAGATCAAGAGAGGTGATTCTCCCCCTTTACTCTGCTCTTGTGAGACACCAGTTTTGGTGCCCCCACTGTAAGATGGACGTGGGTCTGTTGGAGCGTGTTCAGACGAGGGCCACAAGGATGATCCAGGGGCTGGAGCACCTCTGCTACGAGGACAGGCTGCAGGAGCTGGGATTGTTCAGTCTGGAAAAGAGAAGACTTCGGGGGGACCTAATAGCTGCCTTCCAATACCTGAAGGGAACTTACAGGAAGGCTGGGGAGGGACTTTTTGCAAGAGTGTCCACTGATAGGACAAGGGGAAATGGGTTTAAGATCAAGAAGAGTAGTTTTAGATTAGATCTTAGGAAGAAATTCTTCAGTACGAGGGTGGCAAGACTTTGGAATAAATTGCCCAGAGATGCTGTGGCTGCCCCCTCCCTGGAGGTGTTCAAGGCCAAGTTGGACGGAGCCTTGAGTAGCCTGATCTAGTTGAGAGGCGTCCCTGCCCATGACAGGGAGGTTGGACTGGATGATCTCTAAGGTCCCTTCCAGCCTAGACCATTCTATGATTCTATGATTTATGATTCTATGATTGCTGTTACTAATTCCCACTTCATTGTGCCCACAGTGACAATTACCTCCCAAAGGAGAGCAGACACTATCTGTATCTGTCCTAAGCAATTTATAATTAAAAGGCCGCAATTGTATGCTGTTTTCTGTGATGCATATAGTCTATATTTGCATTTGGTCTTCACTCAGATTTATCTTTAGAGTTTCTCAACCTTTGTCAAGGTGCTGAGGGTCCCATTAAAGGCAGCACAGCTTCTAGAGAGAGATTTGGAGATCTTGGATTCATGTAAAGCTTCTGAGTTGCCATCATAGTTTACACTAGAAAGTTTACTCTTAGATTCATTCATAACTGCTCTAAAATACATATTGCCATACGTAATAATCATCTACTTTGACACTTCTTGCTCTTTATGGTCTTTGCATTCTAAAATACTTTACTGTTGGTGATTTGGATATTCCTTTTCAGTCCTTAACAAAGTTTGGAATTTTCACTTTTTCTCCTCTTTTCAATGGTGAGGATTCTTTTCAACCAAACATCCACAACCGCTATCCTTTTTTTTTATAAGTATGGCCTACTGCTGTTGTGGAAAAATCTTGCAAGTTTTAATTCCTTGAGTTGTTTTTACCCAGTTATCGAGTCGATATCAGGCACTGACTGCGTAAGGAAGAGCTATTCGCATAAATGTCTGTGCCATCAAGACTTCAGTTATCATGACTGAGAGACATTAGAGTCTGCAATATGAAAGACATTTTCCTTTCACAACATGTTTCCAAACTCAAAGTGGCAGATAGTAATTTTCTGTTGCTGAGCTCTATTGATTTCTGGTGTAATCTCATAAATTGCTGTAGAATTACACTAAGAAGGAATTTAGAGCCTCAACTTGAAATTTCAGTTCTGCTTCACAGAGCTATAAATTGCAGTGGTCTGGCATAAGCATCTATGGAAACATTAATTGCTTAAAACTAAATGTATATTGTTGTGTTCAAGGAAGTCATGGAGCTCTACTTACTTTTGTTCTGTTTATTTACCTTAAACATCCAAGAAGAAAAAGCAGACCATGCCATATATATGGAAATACTTAACTTACCACAGTAATGAATGATTTAGTGATATTTTCAAATTTTGCATTTTAAACACTGCCATGTTGCCTGAAAATTCTGGGACATGTCTGTGAATAACTGCAGAGCAGCCTGTGTCAGAAGCACAGGACAGTAATAGTAATATGGAATAATAAACTCTAATTTTCAGTTTATGAAGGATGATTTCTCCGCATTATGGGTTATTATGTTATTATGTATAGCACAGATAAGCTTAGAGACTTCAATCAATTTGGCACCTCATTAAACAAGGCATAGTAGAAGCACACAACGAGAAACAATCTTTTCTGGAAATGTTACTTACAATCTGCAAGACAAGGGTGGAAGAGAAGCATAGAAAAATTAAGCCTGTGAAGATCACGATGCAGAGCAGTGGCTGAATCATGAATATAAACCATGTTTCCAAACTCTTAATTGACCTTCTTAGTGGGATCTCTCAAATAAAGTGTTGGGAATCAAAAGCTTAATTTTTCGGTAATTATAACAATGTGGTGGTCATAACTAAAAATAAATTAGTTCAAATTTGGAACTTTCTGTATAAAATTGATGGATTCTGCCACCTTTAATGCTACCATAGGCATTCCTTTTGCACTATGTGCAATGTTGCTGTCAGCTTCATGGAGAGCACAGGGAAAGTTAGACATGGAAAGACAAAGGAATTTCCACAACTGTTCTACTATGGGGCTGGCGTTGCCATTTTTGCCTTGGTTCAGTGGCGTACTGAAGGATTCAGGCACGAGATAAAGTAATCGAAAACGTTCCCAGGACATCTGAAAAAAAAAAAGTGGCCATGCTCTCATCTCACTAAAATATCATTCCACTGCAAGGAGCAGTGTAGTAAAAAGAATGTCACATTACTTCAACAGAAACGTTGTGCCCAGGCCAACCTTATGACGTTTAACATGGCCAAGTGTAAGGTCCTGCACCTGAGTCGAGGCAATCCCAAGCACAGATACAGGCTGGGCAATGAGTGGATTGAGAACAGCCCTGGGGAGAAGGATTTAGGTGTGCTGGTGGACGATAAGATCATCATGAGCCAACAGTGTGTGCTTGCAGCCCAGAAAGCCAACTGTGTCCTGGGATGCATCAAGAGATGTGTGACCAGCAGGTTGAGGGAGGTGATTCTGCCCTTGTGAGATCCCACCTGAAATACTGCGTCCAGCTCTGGAACCCCCAACACAAAAAACCATGGAGCTGTTGCAGCAAGTCTAGGAGGGCTACCAAGATGGTCAGAGGGCTTGAGCACCTCTCCTGTGAGAACAGGCTGAGAGAATCGGGCTTGTTCAACCTGGAAAAGAGAAGGCTCTGAGAAGACCATACAGCAGCCTTCTAGCACCTGAAGGGGCCTACAAGAAGGCTGAGGAGGGACTTTTTACAAGGGCCTGTGGTGACAGGGCAAGGGGTAATGGGTGGAAGCTGGAAGAGCGCAGGTTTAGACCGGATATAAGGAAGAAGATCTTTACCCTGAAGGTGATGAGGCCCTGGAACAGGTCACCCAGGGAGGCTGTGGATGTTCCATCCCTGGAAGTGTTTAAGGCCAGGCTGGGTGGAGCATTGAGCAACCTCATCCAGAAGGAGATGTCCCTGCTGTGGCAGGGATGTTGGAACTAGATGATCTTTGAGGTCCCTTCCAACTCAAAACATTCTATGATTTTATCGTTCTATGATTCTATGATTCTATGATTTAACGTTTTTACTGACAGAATCTAAAGATGGGATTATGGAGTGTGAAATTATCATTAAAATTCCTCAAGGAAAATCAGTTGAATAAATACTCAGTAATTATCACAGTGTCCTCATTGCTGTAGTTTTACAATGCAGTAATTCTCTCCATTGATGAGCTTTATTCTCGTATCACATAAAGAGCTCAGATTCTTGTTCAGGAATTCACTACCTGTCAGGGGCAATTCGGATATTTTTAAGTCTAAAGATGTAGAAATGTGTTGCAATAACTGTGGGCTGGATCATATCGATATATTCATAGATCTTCCCTGTGCTACTCCTCTGTGACAGTGGCATCTGCCTTTGCCTGCACACCTCTCCCACTTTCCACTTCACATGGTGTATAAGAAAATATGGATAAGGCACATGGGATTCCAAAACGAGCTAGTGAATCAGAAATGGGAAATGCCACCAATCTTGATCATCATGCTGAAGTCCCCTTTGGGCTTCTTCCTTTGTTTGTCTCTGTAGAGAGGATTTCTGGAGACCATGGTGTGTTGTGGGACTGTGCAACCTGGAAGTGATGGGATGGGACACTGAACGGGTGCACAGGGGTGTGCCTTCCTTATAAATGATCATGGAATAGCTGAAGACTTTAGGGAAAACTTTAGTATCTTGACATTAGCCCTAGAGTTTCTTCAAAAGTGGAAGGGAATGGCCAAACTCTGCCTCTAGATTGAAGGCTGTTGGAGAAATTTGATACAAGGGGATGTGTGTGAGCATGTGTGTGTGCGTGTGCGCAAGGTCTCTTCCAACCATTAACTTTAATAAGCAGCAGTATTGTCTTTACCTTGATCCTGTCACTATTTTAAAGCACTTGGCAGTCCAAAAGGACTGGGGGAGTGAGGTATTGAATGTATCTTAAAAGAGCTGCTAGCTTCCCTAGTGGCATTTGATTCGTATTTTGGTAAAACTGGAAAATATTTAAATCTTTCTTATCTCTAAGCTGTTATGAAAATGTCTCTGCATGTTGCAGAGTTAAGAATTTGTAGCCGTATGACCCCAATAATGCATGAGTCTCTCAAGAGAAAATTCACAAAGGCCTAATTTTAAAACTTTTTTCCTGCCAATGTTATTAAATCTTTGAATAAGGAAACATTATTAAAAAAAAAGATAGTCTCTGAAAAGTGAGTATTTTAAAATTGGAGGCCAAAACTCATTGCTAGTATATAAAATAGAGATTCTTGTCTTAAGATGCAGATCTGCCCTGAACTTCAACTGTTGAGTAGCAACACACTGCCTTTAGCCTGAGCTGGACTGTTTCAGAAAGTTCAGTAGTGGATATACGGCGACTTGCCAAAGAAACTGGACTGTATGGTTATTGTTAAATCATACACAAAACGATCTAGTTAAGGACATGTGAGAACAGATAAAAATGTTCAGTACAATGCTGGTATATTTTTCTTCACATTTTAACCAGAAGGTGGCATTGTATCACATCTTTTGCAGTTTTTATAAGACAGGCTTTACAAACAACACTAACTCAGGTTTTTCTGGTTTGCTGTTTTCGTGGGGATTTGTCTGTTTTTATAGATGCAATAAATCGTCATTCATACATGCTTCATCCTCATTGAAAAAGTGTTCTTTGTTGGCAGTTTGATACTCATTTTTTCACTATCCAGATAATTTCTGGTCAAAATAATTTGAAAAACTTCAGAATACTACCTGTATATAATCTGTTGTGAAATATTATTTCACTTCACAGCTATGCTTGAAACAATTTATAATGATGCCAAAAGAAATTATATCACATTAATTCACGACTGGGGCAATTGCATGCAACTAAATCTTATTTATGGTAACTCAGTAAAGCTGTTCTCTTAGCCCAGAAACAGGGCCTGCTTAAAAGCCAGAAACCAGAACAGGGTGTTGAAATGGACTGAATGAGTGGCAGAGATTTACATTTTACAAACCACTTAATCAGAGTCCTCAGAGGTCTATGCAGGTTTCTGAAACCAGGAAGGAGTGTTACACATTTTCAAAAATGTGTTTGTGTGTGTGTGTGTGATTTTTGAAAGGCACAGGATTGGCAGATTAGTCAGTCAAGTTTCATGCTTCTGTTGTCCATGTCCTCATGCAGATTATGGGAAAAGATTTATAAAGAGGGATGGCAGTTTCAAAGGTTAGATCAGCCTCTTCAGTCACCCATCGTCTGAACTCTGCAATGCCTTCTCTAAGCCTGTGCCACTTTTAGTCGTGTCCTGTGCAGTATGGGCAACTATCCACTGGAAACCACACAGATACCAGCAAACAACCATAAGAGAGTGACAGGTGCTTATCATCTGAACTAATCCATCATCCTAAATACTGAGAATCTACTTTACCCATGCTTAATCAGTCTCTTAAGCAATTTTTTCACAGGAGCTACAAATAATGACCCAACAAACCCATTCTGCTGAGCTACAAGCCTACCTCATACAGGAAGAAAGCACCCATCTCAAAGCACTGGTTTTCAGTAACAAGTCTTCTGTTACCGTGCTAGAATATTTTCACATCAAAGTGGAAATTGAGCTGTACCTGAAAGCGAAACATATTTAATGTTCTATGATCTCACAACCAACATCTCTGCTTTTCATTGGGGAAAGGCATATGTTTCTGTGATATAATTACTTCTGTATATATGGGGTCAGGGTCAGTTCACAAGGCATAAAAAAAAAATGTTCTAAATCCAGCCAAAAGAAAGGAAGTGTAGGTGTCAGAATTAGAAATGTTGCAGAGAGCCAATGGTCATCATAGAATCATGGAAAGGTTAAGGTTGGAAGGGACCTTGAAGAACATCTGCTTCCAACCTCCCTGCTCTCTCCCACTAGATCATGTTGCTCAAAGCCCCATCCAATCTAGCTTTGAACTCTTCCGGGGCTAGGCCATCCACAACCTTCTTGGGCAACCTGTTCCAGTGCTTCACCACTCTCATGGTGAAGAACTTTTCCTTAATGTCTAACCTAAATCCACCTCTTGCAGTTTCAGACCATTGCCCCTTGTCCTATCACTACAGGTCTTTGTAAAAAGCCCTTCTTCAGCTTTTCTGTAGGCCCATTTTCGTGTATTGGAAAGTCCCTATTAGGTCACCCTGGAGCCTTCTGTTCTCCAAGCTGAATAACCCCAGCTCCCTCAGCCTGTTCTCATAGCAGAGGTTCTCCAGCCCTCTAATCATCTTCATGACCCTCCTCTGGACCTACTCCAAGAGGTCCATGTCATTTTTGTATTGTAGGCTCCAGAACTGGACACAGTACTCCAGGTAGGACCTCATCAGATCAGAGTAAAGGGGGAGAATTACCTCCCTCGAACTGCTGGTCACACTCCTTTTGATGCAGCCCAGGACTCGGTTCACTTTTTGGGCTGCAAGTGCACACTGCTGGCTCGTGTTGAGCCTTCAGTTAACTAACATACCCAAGTCCTTCTCCTCAGGGCTACTCCCAGTTTGCTCTCCGTCCAGCCTGTATTTATGCTTGGGATTATCTCAACCCAGGTGCAAGGCCTTACACTTGGCCTTGCTGAGCTTCATGAGGTTGGCCTGGTCCCACGTCTCAAGCCTGTCAAGGCCCCTCTGGATGGCATCCCTTCCCTCCAGCATGTCAACCACTCCACAGAGTTTGGTGTCGTCAACAAACTTGCTGAGGGTGCACTCTATCTCACTGTCCACGTTGCCGACAAAGATATTAAACAACACTGGTCCCAGTACCAATCCTTGTGGGACACCACTTATCACTGGCTTCCACTTTGATATTGAGCCTGTGATTGCAACTCTTTGAGTGCAACCGTCTAGCCAATTCCATATCCATCGAGTGGTCCGTCCATATGCTTCCAGTTTAGAAACCAAGATGTTGTGCAGGACGGTGTCAAATGCTTTGCACAAGTCCAGGTAGATGACATCAGTTGCACCTCCTTTATCCACTGATGCTGTAACACCATTGTAAAAGGCCACCAAGTTTGTCAGACACAATTTGCCTTTGGTGAAGCTGTGATGACTGCCACCAATCACCTCCTCTATATCCATGTGTCCTAGCATCTTTTTCAGAAGAATCTGCTCTGTTATCTTGCCAGGCATAGAGGTGAAACAGACAAGCCCATACTTCCCCAGATCTTCCTTTTTTCCCTTTTTGAAGATGAGGGTTATGTTTGCTCTTTTCCAGTCAGTGGGAACCTCTCTAGACTGTCACAATTTCTCAAATACGGGGGAAAGTGGCTTAGTGACTTCATCTGCCATTTCTTTCAGGACCCATGGATGGATCTTGTCAGGTCCCACGGACTTGTGCCCCTTCAGTTTCTTTAGATGATTCCAAACTGGTCTTCACTCACAGTGGGGGGTTCTTCAGTACCGCAGTCTCTGCCAATCCTCTCTGCAACTGGGGCAGTGTGGCTGGAGCCCTTGCCAGTGAAGACCGAGGCAAAAAAGTCATTGAGCACCTCATCCTTTTCAATATCCTGCGTGACCAGCTCCCCTGTTTCCTTCCAGAGTGGTCCTACATTTTCCCTAGTCTTCCTTTTGTCACTGACATATCTATAGAAGCCTTTCTTATTGTCCTTGACATCTCTAGCCAGATTTAATTCCAACAGGGCTTTACCTTTCCTAACCTGATCCCTGGTTACTCAGTCAACTTCTATATAATCCTCTCAGGTTGCCTGTCCTGTCTTCCATGCCCTATAGGCTACCTTTTTGCATCTGAGAGTGTCCAGGAGCTTCTTGTTCATCCACGGAGGCCACCTGGTGTTTCTACCAGCCTTCCTCTTTTTTGGAATGCATAGCTCTTGGGCTTGAAGGAGGTAATCCTTGAATATTAACCAGCTGTCCTGGGCCCCTCTTCCCTCCAGGACTTTATCCCATGGAATTCCATCGAGCAGATCCCTGAGGCCATCAAAGTCAGCTCTCCTGAAATCCAGGGTCATGAGCTTGTAGCCCTCCTTTCTGACTGCCCTAAAGATCCTGAACTCCACCTTTTTGTGGTTGCTGCAGCCAAGGCTGCCCTTGAGCTCACGCTCCCCATTAGCCTCTCCTTGTTGGTAAGAACAGGATCAAGCAAAGCATCTCTTCTTGTAGGCTCCTCTACCACTTGGAGAAGGAAGTTGTCATAGGTGCATTCCAGGAGCCCCCTGGATTGCTTGTGCCTTGCTGTGTTGTCATTCCAACATATAGCAGTGTGCTGCTTAAGGTTTTAGACTTTTGGAAACAGCAGCCTGGCTCACCACAAGGGATTGTATAAATGCTTTTAGAAGCAGGCATCATAATCATCTTCTTAACCACTGGTTCACAAATCACATTGACTGTTTGACACAGAAACATCCCTGCAGCAGCAAATAACAAAGATTGTATCATAGAATCAGCAGGCTTCATGCGTTCCTGTGCTGTACATGGCTGCAAATCATATATGACCCCACACTGTGCAACCCAATCCAAGACATTATATTACTACAGTTAAGAGATGTAGTGACACCATATTGCATTAGCTTGAAAGTGCTGGCGTGGTCTCTATTTCTATTCTGCGGACAAAATACTGGCACTACTATATCCTAGAATCTGTGGGCTGTGTGCCTTCATTCTATCGCACCACCGAACCAAACCTCCTATCAGTATGCTGGAGGGTACTGCAAGCATGCATCTAAGACCTTTCGATTTCTAATTATATATGATGGAAAAGGTCATGAGACAGATGAGAAAACATATTCAATCAATAACGGACTGTATTTCTCCCCCCACTGATTTTGGAAAGTGTTTCCGTGGTTAGTAACACTCTGGGATACACAGAGAAAGAACAGTTAACTGGTGTGTCTGTAAACATATTTATTTGGCATTTTGCTTCACTGAGCATTGAAGTAATCTGGCCAATCTTAATTTTTTTCTAAGGGATCATCACAAAAAGGCCTTGTGACACAAAGGAAAAACAATCTGCAAATTCTCCCTTGAAATGTGGCCTTTCCTGCCTAGTTACAGAATGAAATCAATACACAGCTGCAAATTTGTTGACCTGCACATGAGATTGAAACTATAATATGAGAAAAAAGAAATTCTTCCCTGATGATAGATTTTTCTCTATTTAGATACCACTAGCGGGAAAAATATAATGACTAGAAGGATCTGCAGACCGCTGTATAATGTTAGAGAAAGTCATGTTGTGAAAGGGCATATGTTCCCTACATCACTGCTCCTTAATCTTCTCAGATTTTCACAAAGAAATCATATTAATCAAATCTGCTTTCAGCTATATGAAAAGTGGAGTTTGAATGGTTCACAGCTTAGGAAGAAATTGAATGTAGAAGAAAACCTTGGATAGAAATAAGCCCAGAAGTTAAAATAACTTGCTGTTGTCAGTATCTCATTTTATGATTCTGAATAGCCGTGACAATTATGCATCAGAAAGCTCTGAAACTGCCCCATACTGTGGCTATGGAGTGATTCATGAAGGCAATACAGGAGCAGAGGAATTGCCAGATGAAATCAGACCCGTGAAACATCTGCAAATGGCTTGGAAAAAAAAAGCAACTAATAATAATAAAAATGTCCTACCCAGAAATACAACAGCAATGGGCAAAATTCTGCCTGGCGCTGAACAGATATGCTGGTCTCCCACCTAATTTGAAAATCTGCTTGGGAGTTTGAGGGAGATTGGGCTGTATATGTACGAGGTGCAGGTTTTCTTCCAGTTTGCTCCTTTCCATTGCCCCATTGGGGGCAAAGTGAAGGGGCTGAGAGCCAGGACATCCATTTGGTCCTGCACAGCAGAGGGATGGGTATGGAGGGGAAGGTGGTTGGCACTCTTCAGTGACCAGGAGAAGCCACTGTACTCCTCTGTATAGAGAGGCCATTGAAGAGTCATTATGCTTTCTTAAAGCAGGATAATGTTCGAGTGTACCCTCTGACATGGAGCTGCCTCCTCATTTTGGCTTGTTTTGGAGACAGCCTTAAACCTGTGGAAATATATTGTTTTATTAAATACAACAAATAAAAGCCGCAACACTTTTCTGTGGTTTTCCTCATTGCTATTAGTTTTTAGTGTTTACTTGGCATGACTATTGTGTTTGGCACCATTCAGACTACAGAGAAAGACCAGTTTCCTCTGCCTGAAAGCTTATGTTCCGATGATCCAGTGTTGCTTGCATTGAGATCACAGGGATCTTTGCTGCTGACTTTGGACATGAAGAGTAAGGGGCACATGATGGTGTGCTCCTTTCCTCTCTGCTGAATTTGAGTATCCTGCTTGTAGGTAAATTATCACCATATCATAAAATAAATTTTGAGATACGATTGACAAAATGTTGATTCTGGCAATAGGATCTGAAGGGCTTTTCTGTGTCACTTAAAACAAAGGTTGCAGAATTTCGTTTGAAGGTAAAGTGTATTTAAGTCCATTAAAAATGAATAAAAGAGAGGCACCAATCTAATGAGAATTAGATTTCAAATTAGTGCCAGAAAAACAGGATATTCCTGAGGTCTTTCTAAATATGTCTACTTCTGTCTGGACTCTGGAGAAAATCTCCTAGTAGCAAAGCCATGACATTAGATTACAACCACAAAATTGCAGTCTTAAGACTGTAATGAAAATAAGTTAAGTCTATACCATTTCTTATTCCTATTATAATCCCTTCCATAAGAATAGTCTTTCCTGGAATTGTAAAGGAAATTCTCCCTTGCTTCTAAATGTCATTTCATTTTGTCTCTCACTCTATTTGTAAAGATAGCTGAAACTGTTTAGCTTACTGTTTTTCAGAATGCTATCCAAATCTAAGGGTGGTTTCTATGAAAGGAATCTAGCATGGGCTAATGATTGTTATGCTGTGACGTTTGAAGTCAGGAATGTTTAACTACGTGCAGACACATGGTAAAGTCAAACTTCTATGGAGAAAGGAGATTTGTAGTCTACGGGGCTTGCAGATTCTCAGGATCAGAGTATAAGACCTCTGTCTGCTCCCGTTGCTGTTGGTATTGACTACTATGCATATCCCACCGCATTCCTAGCTCATGGTAGGAAGACAACCTTCAGATTTGCAGGTCTTTTGCTGGGTGGGGTATGATGGATCTCAGTAAAATGGGGGGATAGAGCTGTGCTAAAAAAAGTTAATTCTGCAAGTACATGATTTTCTTTCTTTCGGTAAGTCCCAATTCTCATGCAGGTGAAAGTGGAGATACTTGTTGCAGCTAGGGCACAAGGTGTCCAACATGCAGTCTGTAGAGGGGTGTCAAGTCGTATGACTGAGGATCAGGAGAAGCCTCAGAACTGTAGTGACGGGGACCAGTGTGCCAGTGCTGGTCATAAGGTCCATCGTGATTCCCTGCTCACATAGAGGTGCCTTCACAATGACATCAGTCAGGAGTGAGCCATGGCAAGGTGAAACGCTCCGTGCATGGCAGGAAGAAGATTCATACTGTGTGTGGCCAGCTTAGCTGATAGGGATGTAAGCCATTAATATGACTCTTTCAGACAGGTGGGCTTTGCTGTGCATGCTACACATGTGTGCCTGCATCTGTATTGCTAGGTCCTGTGGCCTGCCTTTGCGAGCAGCCTGGGCACCACTCACTTACAGCACTGTTTGCTTTGAAACAATCACTCAGACATAAATGACTCGCTATGAGGTGTGAGAAGTCATGCTGGTTGGTGTAACATTCAGCAGTCTAACAGCCTCAAGCTCAGTGTCGGAAAAAAAAAAGACAAATTTTTCACTGCAGTCATACAAAAATAAAGAAAGGAGCATGCTGCTTAGATTGCCTTTTTGACGCTATTGGAAATCAGTCTATTTAGAAATTGCAGTAGACAATTTGAGGTGAGCTATGATGTTTTAAAGGCACTGATCGACAGAGATGATGAAGCTTTCTCGCATAGAGTCAGGCTGCCTGGCATGTTAAAATCAATGGCTGAAAGTACTGAAAAAGCCACTTGATTTTGGAGAAAAAATAGGGGTTTAGAATTATTTCCATTATTTTTTTATTATTTCTACTTTTGCTAGATGTTTAATCTCTGAATAGGCAGCTAGTATGGGAAAGTCTGTGGTGTCCTGCAGCAGACTAGCAGTAGAGGTAGCTTAGCAGGAAACCATGATTAACTTGGAGCTTGTGATTCAGCTTTACTCAACCCTTTACTCTGCTTTTCACCAAGATAAGTGATTGGGAGATGAAGCTGTCTCTTTTTCTTGGGTTGTACTGAGCACATCATCCACTCTGTTGGCAGCAGCAGAGAGAGGCTGAACTCATCTGGGTGCTGTATCTTTCCAAGTACTTTGTGAGGGTGGTGGTACAGAGTGAAAGGTCTGTGATGTTCTTATTCCAGGTCTACCATAGTGTAGTGTGTATATGTAGATTCATCAGTGTAATTGACAATTCTGCCAGGAAAAGTATAATCGTAAGAGATTGCTATCTCTCTGCATGCCCCTGTTCTGGACTCACTTCAGTTATTTCTATATCAGGAATGACTTGTTAAAGAGATAAAACTATGTGTTGATTTTCTTCCTTGACGCAGCACTTGCATCTTCACAGCTAAGCAGGAACTTCCAGTCATTTGGCCATTTTATCTATCATGTAAGGTCAGGAGAGAGGGTTAGCTGGTGTGAGTACGCTTCAGAAGGTCTAGAGCTCACTTAAATGGAGAAGTGAGCCAGACATGAAACCAACAGAGGAGAAAGTAACGTGGCCAGGCTTGAAATCCCATGTCATTAGGCACACGACACTTCTTATGGTGGGAGTGCTCTGCAAGTCTCCATCTGAGTTGTGATTTTTGGAAATTCTTTTCCTTACGGTAAGATGGACTAAAAAGTTGTTGTTCATAACATGTAGAGGCTGGTCCCTCTGACATTTTCAGACAGAAGGTTATAAAATTTGAAATGATGTATATTCCTTTGCAATTCAGAATGAAAATACGAAGTTGCTGTTATGGATAGCCAAATACAGTCAAGGGAATCAAATACAGATACATTCATGACCGCTAACTTTCCTCTGTCTCAGGAAGACCTTCCTCCCAGGCAACTATTTGCAGGAAGTACATAGTAGGTAGAGGTCACTTTGTGCTTGTCTTTCTTCTGCTTTTTCTCTAAGGAAGCGGTATTAATCACTGTCAGATGCAGAATACTGTTCAGAGTTTTTGCTCTGACTCAGTTGTGTTCTGAAGTTACGCTCTTATGCATCTCAGTTTCCATACCAACTGCTTGACGGTGCAGACACTTGGGAAATGTTTGCTGCAGACGTGGTTTTTGTGCAACTGAAACCTGAGAATCACTTACATAAGCTTTGTAGATCTCTCATTTTATAAATCTCCGCCTGTCTCCTCATCCTAGTCTTCCTTCCTGCCTACTTTTTTATTCCCTCCACTGCATCCTCTAAAATGCCAGGTGTCTTACTCCTTCTCCAGATACATTCCTGAATTCCTGGTGATGTTTTCTTTCTTCTCCTTTTCCTTCTCAATAAAGAATTCATTTATATCACTGGAGTCAACAAGCCACCTAACTTGGCAAATACTACATTAGGTTGTTGTCCATGGTATTCTTGGACTTCACAAGAATGAGGATTAGTTCTAGTTCTTTCGGGTACCACTAAACCACAGTACAGTTAGAACATGTTTTTTTTCTGTATTCAGTAGCTTATAAAGAGGGCAGCACATTACCCTAATCTAAATGCTAAAACATACTATATTTTGAATGGCTGGTTGCACTTCCTTTTTGACACAGGTGGCCAGGCTTGTAAAAGGATAGGAAAAAGATTTGTAAGCCTACTAAAATTATTGAACTCTAAAAAGGACATCTATAATCCCCATCTGCCACAGAATGGTTGAGTGTCTAGAAATACGAAAGCATTTCTTATATGGTTAATGAAGTTGAAAATAGAAAGAAATCATACAGATGAGATGTTTGTAATGAGAGTTGCAGTATGAAGATGGGACTAGGGATAACCAGAAAATACCAACATTTGGGTGAAAATAGAAAACCAAAATTTTGACCTTAAAAACACAGAAATAGTCTGAAAATCAAAACTTGATACGATTTCTGCTTGAGTTTCTTGTCTGTCATTCTTACTTGCCCAGTCTATTTATTCTGTGATATACCATCTTTTGCTGATCCATCAAGTAGGACTTGTAGTCCATCATGAAATCAGGCTTATGAGGGCTATTGGGGGACGATGATGAAAAACTTACAGTTTTTATTGAGGACTAGATATTGAAAAGTAATTTCTTTGAAAAACCATTGGAAAAGAAATTTATATGGCTATATATAATTCCTAATTGAGACCAGTCTTCTACAATCCTAATAGACATCATGATTTTCGTTTTCTTTAGACATGCCATAGCATGCTAAAGTAAATTACTGGAGGAAATACATATAAAGGGCAAGAAAAATGTTTTGGTTATGATGCCATCTGTCCAATGCTAGCTGACTGCTGAGGCAGTGGAAATGGAAATTAATATAATATAGTTTCGGTAATCTTTTTAGATCTCAAATTAAATTAGCATCAGGATTGACACTTTTAGACTGAGCTGATGGCTATGATTAAGGCTCCTTCTTGCCTTCTCTAGTTTCATTCATTGTTAGTTGCTATTATGTGTTCATTAAAAAGTAATTTAATAAATCATGGGATTTCCTGCCTATAAAACAATTATCAGAATGAAGAGTGACAGAAATGGTGGAGGACTATGCGGAAATTTGGTAACCCTTTGTGAAGGCAAAGCAGGACACAAAATTTTACTATTTAACTAAAAGCTATTTAGTATAATAGTACTTTCCTCTACCCTCCATATTTAAGTGAAGCATGATTTGAGTTATCTTATGGGTTCTAACTCTGTCTCTGCCATGGATGAGTGTGCAGAGATCACTTGTATCAATATTTTTGAGAACCAGTGATGATCGATCTGTTGGTTATTCGGATAGAAGGACAACCAGGCAGTATCATGACACTGGGGACAGGAATTTACAGTTCTCTTACACAGGTGAGTACTGAGGCCTGTGCTGAAATGATTTTAAGGAATCACTGACTGATTAAGTTAAAAATTTTGGAGGCCTCTGGATATCCAAATACAGACTCTGAACTTCATTATGGCATGGACATATGTGGAGCTGTTCACGGCCAGGTGCGTTTTAGTGGCCTTTCTGTACTGTTTGAATACCTCTATTCAACTTGTCTAAAAGGTCTCCAATCACACAGTGAGAGTGAGGAATGGTGGAGGAAGCAATGAAAGTTTGGTGAGGGAGAATGTGGGAGCCTGAGAGAAAAAGAGAGAGATTGTTCAGACAGGCAGAGGGCATATGAGCAATAACTGGGACTGTGTTTATACTGTCATGTTAGCTTAGGATTCAAGGTCACACTCAATGGATTCCTCATTGCTTACACATTAACGTTCACCCGGCCTTGCTGGCTGTCAGGCAGAGCTTGGATCTGACTGTGAACACAGCTGCATACACACTCTGCAAAAGCCTAACGATTTTGAGGTCTAGAGAAGAGTCAAAGTTTATGTGGAGAGAACTGAAAGAGGCAGGCTGGTGAGGGATGAAGTGAGATAAATGATGGAGTGCTAGAGAAGGAAGGGTTAAGCTCAGGGGGATTCAAGAGAAAGCAGGATGGTAGTGGGGCCAACCTGGGGGACAGAGGAGGCTGTTGTCTTCTGCAAATGGAAGCTGTGTCAAGAGGTTTTCCTGTAACTTCTGGGAGATTCGGATTAGCAGGAGCCACCCTCTTCATATGGTAATCTGGTGCAGAGCGTGGAGAGAGCTACTGACCGCAGTCATCTTCTCTGACAGCAGCTCTGGTCAGTGCATAGCTCGGGTCGGTACCTGCCTGAGGAGACTTGTGTTTCCCATCAGTGGTGGACAGAAATTCATGACATAAGGATGCAACAACTGAGACAATTTTCTTTCCTGGACATCAAAATAAGTATTTCCAGTTCATACAATATCTCTTTAAAACAGACATATATTTCTTAGTAAAAGCTGCAGTACAAGGAATTAACATAACTCTGAGCACTCTCTGAGGACAGTGCAGTCTTCAGAGCCAGAGAACACACCTACACTGAGTATGATGTGTGCTTGTATGAGTCAAAGATAATATTTACAGCTGTGGTGGTTCAGTTCCTCAGAGCATCCATGAACCTTCCTTTCACACTATATTATCCTAGACTGCATTGTTCTGTGAGGGAGACACTGAGTCTGGCTCCCTTTGGAGGCTGCCGGGAAGCTCGAAAATGTGCGTGAGGTACCAACTCCTCCAGGATCACTCACATTCATCTCAGAGGTGGCAGGCTCATTGCAGCTAATAATTCCTCTTGCAAAACCTGGCTCCTCAACATCTTCATAACCCCCCAAGTAAATATAATAGTACCCTCAGGCCCTCAAAAATGCTCGCACAGCAGGCATCTTCCAAATGTGATTCATAAGCTTGTTCATTATGTCGTGCCCCTTAAAAAATCAAGAGAAGAGTCCAGGTACACTGCATATGTGAGTTCATTCCCATTTGATGAGGAAATATGTTTGTCTGACCTGGAGGACTTGACATTTCTGATAAACTTGGAATTGAAAGAGCTGGTGAAGAAGCAGTCTAGAGTGCACAGGGGAAGAAGAATTAGGAATAGTTGAAGTTTTTGTAGAAAGAGATGGACCAACTGGAGGATAGACTGAGATAAATCACAGAATAACAATTAGAAATAAGAAGGTTTAGAAGGATTAAGCAAGTGTGCAAGGAGCAGTGATCAGATAGCCTCTGCAGTCAGGAGCAGGCATCATGGCTGCCTATTGAAGTTACATGGCAGAAGGAGAGAAAGATCGCTGTGGCAATTAGCACTCAGTGGCTGCAGTTCTGGTATCTACACTTCATGTGTTATCTGACTTCTCAAATTTACAGTGGCTGAACCATCATCCAAGTCAGAGTATCAAGGCATTTCCCTATCAGGTACAGAGAGCAAATTCTCGAAAGCAGCGTAGACTGTTCTCGCGTTGCAATACAGTCCAAATCTAGTAATTTGTTTGTTATTGTTTTATAAAATGTATTATAGAGGTTCCTACAAGCCTGAGTCATGACTCAGGATGTACTAGATACAGTAAAAATAGATGTTTTTTAACCTCAGGAGAGTAAAAATATATGACAGGTGACTGCAGAAGGAAGTAAACAAAAAAGACAGTGAGATACACGATTAATAAAGTAGACATGCACATCTTTAGGTTGTAGGCTTAGTCACTGACAGATGTAGAACATGTTATCTGAGAGACCATTTTAGTCTTTCACTGTTCTGCATATTTTTCAATGGAATGTATTATTTGGTTAGAAAATGCATTTTCGTCAAAGATAAGTCACAGTAAAAAAAGTACCTTTCCTTCCTGGAAATTAAAACAGCTTCAACACAGAGACAAGTCATTAATTAGCATTCAGTGGTTTCTACATTATTCAAATTCTCCCTTTCTGCTTTGCCCACCTGAAGGAGGCTGCATAATACACAGGAGTTTAAAAAAGCTTCAAATGCTAGGAGTAAAAAATAGGTAGAATGTTAAAAATCATAAGCAGAATGTAGTGCTAGACAAATATGTCCACACAACGGAAGAAATAGAGTCATAAAAGGAAAAAGAGCCATAAAAGGAAAGGTACTCTTGGAAATGAGACCTTAAAGATGATAGTAAAGAAGATAAGAAGCTTTGGAGGTCATTTGGGGTAAAGAGAAATGATGTGATCCTTACAGTAGAGAGAATTTTATATCCAGCACATACAACTCACAGGCTTTTTAAGCACCTGCATAAAAATTTGCTGGTAAGAGAGAAACATTTCTTCTCACTATGTGGTCATTCAAGCCATGCTAACTTACTGGCACCCTGTGCATGTTATGGGATTGCTTCTTGGTGAATACTGAATAATTACTCTTACCACTGGAGAGATTAATAGCATGAAAATTAAGCTTCTCTAAATGCAATCTTGATTATTAGGGCTCTGAATGTGTTGCTGGGAATGTGTTGCTCAAGTGTTCAAAAACGTGCACAGTATGTACTGTGTTATCAGTATTTTAAAAGTTAAGAGTTTGACGGGAATTTCAGCATTAAATGTAATCCCATATGAAACACTCTCCAGGAGCTAATCTATTGCCATTTCCTGTTTATATAACTAGATCAACCATAATGAATTAATAAAAATACACGACAACTCTTGACGCACTTAGCAAAGCATGTGCCACTGACATATCCTTGAAATGCCTACTGGCTTATACAACACATTTCTTTTGCCCACTGCCTAGACTTTTGGAAAGTGGAGTCTTATTTTGGTACTTAGCTCCGGCACAGAGATATTTGGAGGAGGATGCACCTCTCCCGTGCCCAGATTAGGTCCTGGGCCAGTATTGTGATTCTGCACCCAGAACAGACTGGATTTTTCATCCCAGTAGATCTGGGGTGCTTTTGTGCAGAATCGAGGATGTGGAAACACAGAGCAGAGACACAGACGTTTGGTACTTTCTCCCTCAGTATCAGACCTTCTGACCCTTATACTGGCCATTACTGACCTGCTTCCACACCTCCTCACACCATGAGAGGGAATTGTGGCCACCTACACAGCCCTGAGTGAGGACACGGTGCCAGCACAGATGAAGTGGTGTGGCCCAACCCCTCTTGGAGCAAGGACTATGTCACATATATTAGCAGGATGCTCAGGCTTCCAGTCCTTGGGACATTTCCATACTTTACCTTCTCAGTGCATGCTTTTTCTGTTGTTGGCATGCTGCTTTCTGACGACTGTTTCTCCATCAAATCTACAGGTACCTTAAGGACTTGCTCCCAGCCCCTGCTGCAGGGGTGTTTTTGATGTGGATTGTGTGAGCTCTCAACTTTCTCAGGACAAGCTTATGACCTCTGTGTCAGCACTAGCCAAGTTGCATTTATGCTGGGTCTGTGGTTAACGAGCACTTATGTTTCCTCAATTTTTCCATTACCGGTGGTATCCTGGACCTCTTTCAGTTCAGATAATGGAGTGTTAAAAAAGGTCCTTTTGCTGTAATTTGTATTAAAAACGAGACAATTTTTTTTTAAGGAAATACATATTTTCCCTTCTTACATTTGTAAAACAGAGAAGAGTGTAAGACTCACATTTGTGAAATAATAATGAAGAATAGAAAAAGAATAACTAGGGAAAAATCAAGTCTGAAGTTCTTTAGGAGAAACAAAGAACAGGACCGAAATTCCTACTGTAACTGTTCCATGGCACCATACAGCTGGAAAAAAAGAGTTCTTTTAGTTACCACTTATTGTTAATACTGAGTTACCCAATGTTTAACTAATTCTTTCAAAAAGTTTTGCAATGACCATTCTTTTTTTTTTTTTAAACATATATATATTTCTTTTAAAGGGCAAATCTCTAAAGAAGTACATGAAGAACAAGGAACTGAACTTATAGGGCAAAGTATGTCACTGCATGCAGTGCCACTGTCACTGTTCTGTGAAACTTACTCTGGTAGAGTGTTTGTCCCAGGTAAAGACCAGCAAATGCCCATGATTCTCTCCCAAGTGACCTCATCAGATTTTTTTAATGTAAAAAATAGTTATTAAGGTATTTTGTATCCTAACTAATAATGAGAGGCTGCACTAAAATTCTTCTACTGTCATGTGACAATTACAAACCAACTTCTTAGCCTGTTAATTGCAAGTGAAAAAAGAAAGGGAAATTTTCACCTGTGAAAATTTTAAACAGCACCAACTACAAAATGGTTTTGTTTTTGAGATATGGGTGGCTACTATGAAACACAAAGTGCAAGAGATAAACTGACCTTGCAAGAATAGTTGACATGCCTATCTGAGGGACCTCCTTTTCAGAAAAGTTATTTTTATTTACTCAAAATTATAGTAATCTGTCATTTAAATAACGAGGATCACAGTGTTACTTTTCATTTCATTCCAGGACAAAAATAAGGATTTTTAAGCTTAGAAACATGCTTGGTTTTCTCTAAAGCAGCCATTGGTACAAAACAAGAAGTCGTAACAAGAAATCTATCCTTGGTTACACAAGCATATTTTCAGTTTAATTAGAAATGTTTGAAACAGCAAATGTTTATACACAAATTGGGATGAGTACACTTGAGAAGTCTTTGGAAAGACAGGATGAAGATATTGCTGAGCAAGTGTGAAAGCATCATACTTGTAAAATTCATACTGTCATTAACAGATACATTTTCTTTTACTTTTCAAAAATGCTTTGGTTTAGTAAGAAATTCACCATCTGATTGACTCCTGGGATTGTTGCAAAATGCAACTTGCCTTCTTTATTTTTTAAAAAAAATCTTAATAAAGTGAACACTATGGATGAGAATTTCAGTCATTCCTGATGCACCACCACTTCTCTTACTATTCCTACGGGTCACTGCTGTTCTTTGGAGCAATAGAGCTGAAAATAGATTAGGGCATCTTTCAGAGCTGTTCCCAAAGCCAGCAGAGGTAAAACGTCTAGATCTACGTTCTTCAAATGGCTCACAGTGATGTTGATCCTTCTGCCTGCAGCCCATTCAAGCTGTAGGACACTTCTACACAATGGTGATTTTTTTCTCTGTCAGCACAACATAGGTCTCTAAGCGTTTCCTAGATTAGGGCAATCGTTAAGAGTGCTTGGGAGTCAGCAGCCCGTCTGTCCTGAGGGAAGGGTAAAATGTGGTCATCGTGGTTATAAACATCGTCTTGAACACATACATGAAACAATATGGAAAAGGAAAACGGTGATAATGTGGTAAATGGCCACAAACACGGAATGTTCAACTGGTGATACCGTGCCCTCCTCCCCTTTCTTCTCTTTTCATAGTATGCAACTTGGCTGAAATTTCCAGCCAAGTCTAAGTTCTGACTCCAGTCTACACTCTCTTCTCAACACGGGCTATACACAGAGCTCTGCCATGGGCTGTCTATAGCCTACAACATACTAAAAACAGAGAGAGTAATTTCACTTTCTGGATGACTGGTGTTATAATCCTCCAGTCCCAGATCTGGGGTTGACACACTGGAAATCTCTGCTCTTTAGATCGTCCTTAAGCATCACACAAACAGAAGGCAGGTAGTGGAGAAGGCAGAGAATGGAAGGCTGTAATACTGGTCACACAAAATATGGGAAAAAATCAGATATAAACCATGTAATTTTCCTTGAAAGCAGTGTCTGGCAGTGAGATTATAAAAGGCTGATTTTTTTTCTTACTGTAATAAGGATTAGCATCACTTTTTTCTGTTTGTTCTGTTCCTTATCTGTCAAGATTCTTGCTTTTCTCTTACTATTTTTTTGAAATCCTATGATGGTTTGAATGTCACCCTAGTTCTTATGACTGTATTTACTACCACTAGCCTCACAATTTTTAGCTAACATACTACTACAACTGAGTTATTTCTTCATTCATTGGTGTTTTCTGTTTAAATAATTTCGTTTTGCTCCTTACAGCAGCTGTTCTCCAGTTCTCTGAACATCCCCACATTTGATGGCACTCCATTTAGATAACTATATAATCATTCCACATCTCAATGTGATGGCAAGTGTTTGGAAATTCTGAGTTAGCCCGGCCTGTGGGATTAACACATGAAAGAGCTGCTGGGCTCTTTGTGAGCACCTGGAAACAGGAAAACATCTACCACCCACCTCCTTGCCCAGTACCTTGTCCTTTTGGGGATACGGGACAATAAGTTAAATCCTGAGCAACTTTCTACATCAGTGTGCATGGATGCAGCTCTACCAGAGATGATTCATTTCCATTACTATCACTGATAATAACCCAGTTCGGTATGATGGTTCTTATTTAAGTCAAGGGCTATTACATGGCAGAATGGGGTGAAGGACAGAATTAAGAATAAGTCTCCAGTTGCCAAAGAACTCTCTGGACCCTACTGCTGGGTGACAGTGTAACAGTCCGTTATAGTATTTTCCATACTTTTTTTTTGTGCTCCAAAAAATCAGACAGTGATTTTTTGTCTTCAAAGAAATGGAAAAAAAAAATCAAAGTTTACTCAACACTGCATTTTTTTGTGTGTATATATGTACTGTGAATTATCTCTAGTAATTGCTGAAATGCAATGAAATCTGAAACGCCTACAACAGTGTATTGACTATCAATAAATGAGAAGTCATAGTAAGTATTTTGTTGACTGCTCCACATATTTCTGAACAAGATTGCTATATTTAAGACTGTGGAAATGCTGGACAAAAGGGCAATCACTTTTGTTGGGAAAACATCTCTAGAATTGTATTTATTATCTAAATCATCATTTAATTAACTTTGTAGATCACTACATTTCTAGTGTAGGTTAGTCATTATTTAATTAGGAGATAAAGAAGAATCCTGTTTATAACTCTTAATCTACTTAGGTTATTATCTAACCAGCAGACCTGAGAGAATATTCAACATATTGAACTGATTCATGCATGGTTCATCAGCTCTTTATATCTTAACCGTGCATAATCATTCCCAGTTCTGTCATGGTTATCATGGTGGAATTTCCACTGAAGTCAATGAACTCTGAGAGTAGATTGACTGCACAACAGTGACTGGGACAAATTCTCTCTTTATCTGAAACCTTTGAAATGCCACTGGCTTGAGTGGAGACATCACTGAATTTGGTTTAATTTTCTGGTATTTATTCAAGTTAGTGCCTTGAAGACCTGGAGTTTTCTAATTTTAATATTTTGAGCTGAACTTGACAAATACTGATAAAAATATTACCTTTAGGGTTTCATTGAAAAGCCTTTTAGTGACAACCTGAAAGATTTCTCTTAATATCAGCAAGCCCTTGACTGAGCTTTTAGTGGTCATAGAGCAGAGGTAATTGAAAACATCAGTCAACTAATAGGGTGCTTGAAAAATGGTATTTTTAAAATGGATTTTTAAAAATAAAGCAAAAGTTTATTGCATTCAGCTTTATGCAAAATGCAGCTATTTAAAATACATATGAAATGAAGCAGCGTAATTTTATTTCATTCCAGGTGCAGGCCACATTTTCTCACCTTTTATCTCTAGAATAATAGGTGAAGGGGAAGGAGGAGAGACCTAGAACAGTCAAGACTTTTTCTATTCACCCTGAAAAAGCAGAAAAATTTGAAATTAAATTATTCCATCAGACTCTTCCTTTCTTCCCTCCTTCTTTTGTTTTTCTTTTTCTTTCTTCTCTCCCTCTTTCCATTCCTTCTTTTTACCTTCCCAAAGGAATAGATTTAAGGAAAATGATGGCTTAAAGGAAAATCTTTAGCAGGTCTACTGCTATAGGGAGAGTTTGCAGTTACAGCACATTCCAGGACAATGTGGCATCCTATGGCAACAGAGAAGAGAAATTACACTGTCTAGAACAACCACCTAGAATGGGATTCGTTTCACCTAATTTTAGCTACATAACTTCTAGATTTTTATTCAAGCTAATCATTTAGGCTCCTTTTATAAGCAGTATAGGGATATAAGCGCTTTCAGAGGAAAATTCAATTTAGTTGAAATCTACAAAGAATTGAGCTACCCTTGGGAAGTTCTTTATGTACACAGAGAGTCTGGCTGACCAGCTTAGACCAAATGCTTGTCTTTTGGAGATAATTAACGATAGCCAAATGAATAGCAGCTAGGCTGAATATAGCCATGTGATCTTCCATCTGATATACCAGAAGACCCCTTAATTTCCCCTTAAAGTGGTTCAGCA
>NW_009698386.1:49718-57810 GCF_000703405.1 Apaloderma vittatum
ATGAAAGAGGGACTGTGGTATGCAGAGTTTTTCAGATTATTCTGATGAAGAACCAGTCCTCTCTTGTTTAACCAGTACTCTAAAAATATTAGAGAGAAATTCTATTAAAGAGAGAATGTGTTTTGCAGCTTGGGGTTTTTTTATGTCCTCTTCACACCATTACTCAGTTTTCATGCATAGAAGAATTGATGCTTTTTGACTTCCACAGATCTTTACTGTGGAGCTAATTTGAACTTAACTTTGTTTTTACATCTTATCTACACAGAATGTTTGTTCTCCTGACTCTGGCAATGCTGTAATTTCAGAATTATTGACCCAGTCAGGAACAGAGATAAGACACATTCATTCATTTCATAGTCTTCCAAGCAGGATCCTGCCCGATTCACTTGCATACTAATAATTCTGACAGCATTTTCTGTAAGTCTCCCTCTTTATGCTCAGAAGATCTGACAAGTCCCATCATGATTCATCATTTGCGGAGAACTGTAGAGTGTTTTTGGAGTGCAGTCACTCACCGTGGCCCCAGAATTCCCAGCCATACGCAAGCAAGAACACAATACCAGAGAGGACTAACTGCTTAAAAAAGGCTTTGCATAGTCTGGTTAGTCAGAGCAAACTGAACACTTGCTTTCAGCATTAACACATCTTTTTAGACATTCCTATTGCCACAAGAAGTCTCTATATTGTTCTAATTACGCCGCTTATTTCTAGTTCATAGAATGGCCGTAGTTAGAGGCTGACAGTTCCTCTACATTCTTTTTCAGGAGCAGTGGCAATATGTTATTCTTACTTTCTGAAATTAATGAACAGTACTGCAACTTTAGCAAAATTTACAGGGTAAATAGACTCTAAATCATTAATACTACTTCCTAAAACTCCACTGAGGTTTCCCACCCACAGACTGACTTAACCCAAACCCATCTGGACCTGTGGTATGTGATGAGATCACAGCATTCATTTCTGGGACTGTAGTGCAAGTTAAGAGCCCATCAGCATTGCTGTTGTGAATATCTTTCTGAGGATTTATAATTCAGTTTTTAAATATGCGTCAATCTGAAACTTGGCATAGGTGCAACTTCTGGTTTTAAAGGGGAGAAAGAACTTCAGGTAATCTGCTATTTTTCAAGTCTGGGGAATTTTTGCTGACATTCGTGCTGTAGTAATAGAAAAGACAGTCATTAAAACTGAAGTATTGCAAGCTCTTTCTGTGGAAAATGTGGTGTGCTGGTAATTAAGAAAATCTAAAGAACAGAGTCTTTAAATAAAATGCAAAGATACACACCTGGTTTTCATATTCTCATCATGTTTGCATGTTATGTGGCATGAGGTATTTGTAACAACACTTGTTGTACCGTGTTCAAGCTATATATTCACATTACACATTTTCATTATGCTTAAGGTTGAAGTACTACGCTCTGCTCTACAAGATGACAAGATGAGGCCTACAATGATGTAATTCTGAGGCTCCCTTGCCTTTACTGCTCTGAATCAAATCTCACAAGCGAAAAACATGCCTCTAGATGAGTCCTTTTTTAGCAGGCACTAGTATTTGAAATTGCAAATAAGCCACATAAAGTATTTATTTTAACTGAATTCATATAACTAAACTATTGTTGTTGCAATGTACCCACAGGCATAGGATTTGAAAGGTGAACTGTCTATCCAGGCACAGTGAAGAAGGGTAACACAGAATAACACCTGGAATTCCTGATTCAAGCCTGGGCATTGCTGGCATAGCTCACAGCAGGAAGGATCCTTAAAGTTACTGTTAAATCCGTGGGGTCTCCTGAGTGTCAGAGGAGCTTTTTTCCCTTTACATTTGGTCCAGCCACCAGCCAGTTCTGTCCCACTGAGGGTGGCTTCTTTTCACCTACCGAGACTCATTTATCTGTTTAAGTTCACATGGAGATGTGATGTCCTGGACCTAAAATTTCAGACTTTATCTGTACTGCCCAGCAGGGTTCAAGTTATAAAAGCCAGCAGTATGCTCTAGCTATCTGGCACTGTTAGCTCAGGTGAGGCTTGCTTATAGTCTTGGAGGAATAGACACAGCTTTCGTCAACATTAATACTAATTGCCTCCCTGACCTAAATCTCTCTCGCTGTTTCCCTCTCTTCCTTCTGGCACCTGAGGGTAGCAGGCATCTCACCTGCTCAGGGTAGTCAGGGTACTGGTGCTGTTCTGGCTTCAGCCCCAGTGAAGTTAAGCACCTGTCCACACTTGGAAATTGGGTGGGATTAACTGAATGGTGTGAAGTGAGTGTGCGATAGCTGCTTCAGAATAAATCCATGTATGTGTGCGCCCTGTGGGTTGCCATAATCCCTTCCAGCTGTCTGTGACTTCCAAAGGGACATCCCTAGGCAGCTGAAGTAACACAATCTCTTGCCATGTCCCCTCTGTGCCACCTTTCCAGAGCAGAATCACAGGGCTCTCAACCGATTGACTTCCACCAGGCTGGAATTTTCCTACTCGTTCCTCCTGTTTGTTTGCTTTCTCCTAGCCAGTTTCTTATCTCTAAGCATAGTTTGCCTTTTACTGCATGATCTCTTAGTTTCCTCTACAGGCTCTTGGGGGGGACTTTGTCAAAGACTGTTCAAAAATTAAAATTGTTACATCATCCTGCTCTCCTATCTGCTCTTATTTTGACATACACAAACTACTAGATTGAGATGGTGTGGCTGAGGTAATGAAATGGAATTGGCAGTACCATTGAGCCTCTACACAACAATACCTTTAAGAGCGCTTATTTAATGCCAGGATTAGTATTTACTTAATTAGTGATGGAAGAATCTTTTATATCTTTACCAGCTTTGTGTCCCGGTGGCAATCTTGGCTTGACATTTAGCTTGAACGGGTCAAAAAAAAGTTGAACAGGTTAATGGAGTGAAGAAAAGATAGCTTTTTAAAAATAAACATCAGCAGCATTTCTATTTTTTTCCCAGCAACATTTAATGACACCTTTACAACCAATTACACATATTTCAACTCCGTTTTCTGTTTCCTGTCTTTTCTTCTCTTTTTGTCTTTTTTGTGTTAAAGCACAGGTGCCCGTAAATGGGAGAAAGACAATGGTTTACAATCAGTGCTCATGGACGAGACAGCTAATCTGAACTTAACTATAAAGTCAATATTTAGCTGTACCTTATCAGTGGAGAAATGTCAAGCACAGAGGTAGACATGAACAAATTTCCAACTGATTTCTCTTTCTTATGCCTCAGCATTCAAAGCGTCACGGAAGAGGTTCAACATCAGATAAGACAAAACTGGCTTTGAAAAAGAACAACAAATGACAAACTCTGTGGCTGCAGAGACTTGAGTTTATGAAATGAAAACACATGTCAAAAATCCATTCTAATCTCTCCTCGCACATTCCATTGGTCACCTTCCAGTCTGTGTGATGCTAGCAGTTGATAAACACTGCAGGCGGTCTTTAAGAGATAGCAGCAGGAAATGTTTTCTTGCTGAGTGAAGCCGTAATTTCTTGCCACCCAAAACAAAATTGATATAAATCATTTTGAATTCTAAAATTACTAAGGATTTTAATATACACGTGAGATACTCACCGGGAATTGCACTGTTGTGCAAGAGCCATTTGTAAAGTAAACCATTTTTTGCAATTAAGAAGTTGTTTGTAATCTTATTTATCATCTCACAGTGAACATCACTTTTATGAAGTCTGGAATTCACTTAGTTGTCTTGATTTTTGTAAAGAAAAACTATTCGCGTTACACTAGTAAAGACTTTAATCCTTGGTTAGGAACTCTAACTGCTTAGTTTATTCCCATGGGTGAGCTCTTAATTTTAAGACATGATGACCCACATCTCTCAAGCATAGTCATGGGGTTTCCCGGAATAGAGGGTAAATTAGTGATTTTAAGAATTGTCATGGTGAAATCCACTAGGTTTGTGTTTAGGTAATTTCAATATCTGTCTATGCCTCTCTTTGGAGATGGGAGGGAGGGGATGGATAAAAGGTGGGCTGTGGTGTGCAAAGCTACAGTTCTGGTGCTTTATGCTCTTTTTTGGCAAAATCTCATTAGGGAAAAATGTCATGTCAGACTACAAAATGTTCCATAAAAATGCTGGTGAGAATAAGCCCAACAGGGAGTATAACTGCATGACTAGCACTTAGTAAAGCTTAAATATAAGAGGAAAAAAGTTGCCAGGGATTCCTCAGTATTGAAACAATAATGGGAAAAATTAGAAATTAATAGCTATATTTGGGTCCTCAGAAGTGGTCTTCATTCATACACCAAGCATATGCATTTTCTTTAGGATTGATCCACTGTTCTGAACATTTTTGAAAGAGCAATGACTTCATCAGACTTTCCAGGGTCTCCTGGTATTTATAACTTGTTTTAAATTTTGGTCAAATCCCAGACAAAATTAAAAACTTAACTTTTACTTTGCAAACACTTTGATTTTCCTTGTCCCTTCTCTCTTCTTTTTTCTCAATGATCACTAAATATTCAGGAGGAGACTAATACAGGAGGAAAAGACAACAAAGAATTTGGGTAATGGTTTTAGCATTGTTTTTGGAAACATTTAACTAACAAGTACAGGTTTTTTTGTGAAAATATTTGAGATTAGCAGTGTGTGTGTCTGCACTTTACCAGGGAAACATGCTGGAAATGCAGACATTTCATATATTGCTACTTCTCTACTGTATCTTCAAATGTGTTTAACCTTTGACACCTACAAACAGCAGAGCCAGAAAATGAATTAATTTGTTGGACATATATGAATTAGATTATAATTATGTAGTATCAATTTTAATTTACATCGATTTTTCCTTAGAGAGGAATATATGATAAATATGTTGTAATTTAATAAGAATATTGAATTATTTTCTTGATCTGGTCACTCATATAACAAAGCTTTATGTACCCTGAGTTAACACATTTTGTTCCTTGGGACCACTGCCATTTTGTATTCAATGCACATGGAGCCCACAGAAAAACAGATACACATTTCGCACTTCAGTGCACCTACACTATTCTATTGTTGTTTGCATATGCTTTCAAGATAAACAAAAACCTTTATGGTTCTGGAGTGTATCTTATCTTCTACATAGGAAAAAGTTAGCCATAAATGATGCCAATGTTTGTTATAATACTCTGTTCCATTGGAGATTTTGGAAAATTTGGAGTCCTATGGTGTGGATAGCAAGGTGTCACTGCCATAGAAGAGTGCAGGATGCTTGAAAAAGGTAGGGAGGGAAGAGGGAAAATTTAGCTTCATAGGGGGCTATTTAGCTCAATCAGCTGAGCATGACGCTAACAACGCCAAGGTTGCAGGCTTGATTCCCGTTCGGTCCCCATGTGTTGCCTGATCTAGTTGACAGGTGGTGTCCCTGGCGGTAGGGAGGTTTCATTAAAATGACCTCTAAGGTCCCTTCCAGCCTAGGCCATTCTATGATTCTATGATATAAAGGAGCTCTTTTCTGCATAGAGCTCCAGTGTGAGAACAGAGAAGTGTCTGCGCATGTTCTTTGGGTCAAGATCCAAAGAAGGGAGGACAGAACTGCTGATTCTGTGGAGGGGTCTGTTATGGGTTGACCAACCCCACCCAGTATCCCCGAGCTATTCATTTTGCTGACAACATACATCATCCTGTACACTTGGTAGTCAGACAACCATGAGAAGGTAAACTAAACTAATGAACTACCATTTTTTCCCAGCTGCTTGTAGAAATGGTGAAATTCTTACATCTGCTGAGGGAAACGTGTGGCTGAGCTTTTTCTGCAGACCCTGGATGTCTCCTAGTGACTTATCTCAGAGAAGGCTGCCATTGCATTCATCACGGTATGACAAGTTATTATCAAAGGGAGAGAAAGGTTGCTCAATCAAAAAAGTGAAAAGTCTACAGCCCTCCATCTGGACTGGCTTTATCTGCATTAGGGGAAACACGGCCAGAGTGGAAGAGATTATTACATGTCTTCCTGATATATCTGTAGAGATTTCTAAACAGATGTTAATTAACAGGGCTCAGAATTACATATTATATATGGAACAACTTGTTACCACTTCTTCCTAAGCTAAAAAGTTGGTAATTTTAATTTTATGTGAGCCAAAGAGATAGGAAATTTGCTTTTGACAACTTGTTGCAATCCTGGTATAGAAACATGTTTAACAGGTAGGTTTAACATACTGTTTTGCTCCATTATCAACTCTTTCTATTGTGTCTTTATATCCAACCAAGATTTTTTTGCAGTTGAAGTAAAATAAAGGAATTGAAAAGTATTCTTTGTGGACTGCTGCCTTTTGAGAAATGCACAAATTAAGGACAAATTAATATTCTGAAAGACTGCATAATTCAAATGAAGATTTTCACCCATTTAGACCTTCAGTATCTCTGTCCACATGGGTTTATTTTAGAAAGGCTTTCCTTTCTGATTTTCAGACACGAAGTAATGGACAATCCTTCTTTTTTTTTGACAGCTTTTTCCAAGGAGTAATTACCCATAGCTCATAAGGTATATTTCCTCTTCCTAGTTTTCTTCAAATCGTCTTTGATCCACTTTTCTTCAATAGGCTAGGGAACTCATTATTAACATCTGGTAAATACTTAAAGAATAGGGTCAGGTAACTCTTGCATCTTTCTTTTGACAAGCTGAAGAAACAGACTTCTTTAAAACATTCTTAATAAGGTATTTGTTTAAAGTCTCAAGTTATTTTTGTGGCTTCTCTTTGTATCATCTCCAAGTTTCAACACCCTTTTTCTAATGTAGATACCAGAAATGAACTTGATATTCTAGTACTGATCTTGCCAGGGCTACCCATAAAGGCAGAACAATTTCCTTGCTCCTAGTTCTTCTTTGTTCTTAGTCCAGGGCTTATAGAGCCTTTTGGATGTGGCATTGTACGGAGGCCTTATGTTTAGCCTGTAATCAATCATAACTTACAAATGTTTAGCTGCTGGCTCCCAAGGGTCTCATCCCCTCCAAGCACAACCTCCGTGATTGCTCAGAAAAAGTCTCTGAGACACAAAATACTTGGAAGCTGAAGAAGTAGTCTGGGTAAGTGACACCACCGAATGCTTGCATCAGAGTGCTGTGTGGATCAGGGGCTCCCACAGATGGAGAGCGCAGTGAGGTCATGGCTGGGCAGGGCAGGGCTGTGGGGACCTGGAGACCAGCCCTGATGCAGCATCACTATGGTGGGGACCTATGGCCCTGACGGCCTAAAATGGTGGCCTGAGCTGTGGATAGCAGGGGGAGGGGGAGGCCAGGAGACTGGGCAGGATGAGTCAGGCTCGTCAGTGCCCTGAGGACAGCTCATGTTCATCCAGCTCTTACATGTCTCTCCAGGTGTCACAGTTGGCTGTGTCTGTAAGTAGGATATGGTGAAGGGTAGACTTGAGGTCTGTCCGGGCACAGTCACTCTTACGTTGCTTACTTTTGAACTGGGCTGATACACTTGCTCCTTCCAAACACCTCTAATGAGTACATTGACAGCTTTACTGCTTATGCTTGCAACTTTTCTCTCCTCATTGGCCACACTGAAACACACAACGTTAGCTTTAACACCGTTGACTGAGATGATCTACTCCAACCTGCTGCGTTGAGTCAAGATGTTTGTGATTTATCCCTGAAAAACTTATATATTTTTTTTAATTTTCCCTTAAGGAACTTCCAGAAAGCAGATACCACCCCCTTCCTGGTTTTTCTCTTGCAGTGACTGCCTGTTTTTGTCATTTAGAAAGTTTTTCACTGCCTCTGACTTTTATATTTTATGCAGCAAAATAAACTGGCCCAGTCAGCACGGATTCATGAAGGGCAGATCCTGCTTGACAAATCTAATCTCATTCTATAACAAGGTGTTCTGCTTAGTGGATGAGGAAAAGGCTGTCGATGTAGTTTACCTGGACTTCAGTAAGGCCTTTGACACCATCCCTCACAACATCCTTATGGCTAAGCTGGCTGCCCAAGGCTTGGATGGACACATACTCTGCTCGGTGAAACACTGGCTGGATGGCCAGGCCCAAAGAGTTGTGGTCAACGGAGTTAAATCCAGTTGGCGGCAGGTCATGTGTGGTGTCCCTCAGGGCTCGATGCTGGGTCCGCTCCTGTTTAACATATTCATCAATGATC
>NW_009698387.1:0-287 GCF_000703405.1 Apaloderma vittatum
AGAAGGAAGATGCTGCAGAGGGACCTGGACAGGCTGGGTCGATGGGCCAAGGTCAACAGGATGAAGTTCAACAAGACCAAGTGCAGGGTCCTACTCTTTGGCCACAATAACCCCCTGCAGCGCTACCAACTGGGGCAGGAGCGGCTGGGGAGCAGGCCCGGCAGAGAGGGACCTGGGGGTACTGGTTGACAACTGGTTGTACACGAGCAAGCAGTGTGCCCCCATGGCCCAGAAGGCCAATGGCATCCTGGCTTGTGTCAGGGACAGGGTGGGCAGCAGGGGCAGGG
>NW_009698387.1:325-143181 GCF_000703405.1 Apaloderma vittatum
CCTGGAGCCTTGTGTGCAGGGCTGGGCCCCTCACTGCAAGAAAGACATTGAGGGTCTGGAGCGGGTCCAGAGGAGAGCAACGAGGCTGGGGAAGGGATTAGAGGGAAGGCCCTACGAGCAGAGGCTGAGTGAGCTCGGTTGTTTAGCCTGGAGAAGAGGAGACTCAGGGGGGACCTTATCACTCTCTACAACTGCCTGAAGGGAGGGTGCAGTCAGGTGGGGGTCAGGCTCTTGTCCCGGGCAACCAGTGACAGGACGAGAGGGCACGGTCTGAAACTGCATCAGGGGAGGTTTAGGTTGGATCTCAGGAAGCCCTTCCTCACGGAGAGGGTGCTCAGGCATTGGGATGCACTGCCCAGGGAAGTGGTGAAGTCAGCATCCCTGGAGGTGTTTGAGGAGAGGCTAGATGTGGCACTTAGTGCCCTAGTCCACCCGATGTGGTGGTGTTGGGTCATGGGCTGGACTTGATGATCTCAGAGGTCTTTTCCAGCCTCAACAATTCTGTGATTCTGTGACCTTGCCAACAAAGGCGATGCTTTAGGCTGCACAAAGAGTAACAGGAAGATCAGGAAGGGCTTTATGGGAACTCTGGTTCAATAAAACATGACTGTGTATGAGATCAGCGTTCTCAGCATGCTTTACAAAGAGCTAGATCTTGGTTTCTGTGGCATCACTTGTTTTCTCTCATGGTCATCTCCCCTTGACATTCTTTTGAAATGAGGTGAGACCGAACACACATCCTTAGTGTCTGTGATTGACTTGCCTAGCACTCTGTATCCATTCTTTTCAGAGATGTAGGACTCCACACTAACTACGTTCTCCTCCTTGTCTCCCAGTTGCAGACCCTTAATCAGGAAACATATACATATATACACATAACACACACATTAATCTCCTTCTTTCTTAGGGCTCACATTAATACATTATCATGGTCCTAGAAAAGGCCTTGAGGGAGGGCTTGTCAGTAGTGATTAAAGTTATTTTAAAAAAAAAACAAAACAAACACCAAAAACCCGAGTCCAAACCAAAGGGAAACAGTCTTCTGTGCAGAGCAAAGGATATGCCTGTGATATAGTTAGTGGGGTGAAGGAGAAGCCTCTGTTAAGAGTTTCTTCTGATGCTGCAGACAGAGCTCTTCTGTCTGGAAAACTCCCCTGGAGGGGGAATGGGCTCTTCATTCTGTTCTGGGGATGTATAGGTCTATTCATGTCCCTGCCTTAGCACAGGGGATTTTTGTGGTGATTTTTTTTGGGGGGGAGGGGTTGGGCTTTCTGTTGTTTGGTTGTGAGTTGGGTTGTTGTTTTTTTTAAGTGGTGAGAACAGGACACAGCTGTTCCATTTGTTCCATAAAGTGTCCCCTCCGGATAATCATAGAATAATTCAGTCTGGAAGAGACCTCAAGAGAGCTCTAGTCCAATCTCCTTCTTCAGACAGGGTCTGCTCAGATCAGGTTGTTCAAGGCTGTTCCCAGATGGGTCTGGAAATTCTCCAAGGACTGTCTGCACAGCTTGTGCAGTTGCCATCTCTTCCAGTACTTTCACTGTCCACATGGCAAAAAAGCTTTTACTTGCATCAGCACAACTTGTCTTTTCTTAATTTACTCCCATTGAACATGGTGGCAAAACAAGGGACAAAGAGCTCAGTTTCACCTCCTTGATGGCCTCTTGGTAGATGCTGAAGGACTGCTGCTAAATCCTCCAAAACTCATCCCTTCTCCAGACAGTATCTCATCCAGTTTATTGATATTGTACAGAGTGGCCCAAAACCATAAGCAGAAATTTAGAAGGGATGTAAGGAGTGCTGAGTTAAGGAAATAATCATTTCACTTGATCTAATGTTATGTGCTCATTCACACAACTTTGCTGCCAAGCAGACACTGCTGACCCATGCTCACCTTGCTATATACCACTGCCCCAGTATGTTTTCCCCAGAGCTGCTCCCCAGATAGGCACTCCTCAGTCTGTCTCTGCTGGAGATTTTTCCTTCCCAGAAACAATGCTTTACATTCGTCCTTGCTCAATTTTGTAAAGCTCTTGTTGGCCCATCCCTCCAGCCTGTCTTGGTCTCCCTCGATTGCAGCTCTGTCCTTGACTGTATTGACTGGTCACCCCAGCCAATCTGGTGCAAACCTTAAGAGCAACCTCTTTGTTCCCTCCTTCAAGTCATGGATGAAGATATTGAACACAACCAGAACAGATCCCTGTCGTACTCCACTTGCTACTAGCCCTAAGGCAAACCACGACCCATTAACCTTGCTCCCTGGACCCAATGATCCAAATCACTTGTTTGTTCATCAGACCACAAAGCAGATCACAAACACCCTCACATGAGAATGCTGTATGAGATAGCATCAAATGCCTTGCCAAAAATCTACTCTCACTGTATAATTTTTCCCTAGGACCCCAAACCATCCAGCTATAGCATTCCTACAAATAGTCTTTTTCTCCCAAACTGAGAAAGACTGGTGAAAATCACAGGTCTCACTCTGAACCAGCAATGACACATAGTACTGGGGCAAGTGAAGACAGCTGTTAACTCTGCATTCCAGCTGTCACTTGCAAAATGGCATTTTCTCCTGTGCTATTTCAGCTGGCATTGTGGTCCAGCTTCCATGCTGGGATTCCTTCTGGCAATTCCAGGACTGTGAATAACCTTGGCTTTCCACAAAACTGTTATCTGCATTATTAAGAGAACTGAAAAAACCAATTTCCCTGAGTATCTAATTCCAGTGGGGAAGGATCCCTGATGAAAATAAATAAATAAATTATTCCATTCTCATCAGTCAGAGCAATTTTAGCTAGAAAGAAATCATATTTGTAGTGCTAGTGTCAGTACTGTGTGTGGAGTTGACTGAATCAAAATGTATTTGCATTGATCTTTGCACTGATGCAGTGTCTGAGTTTCCAAATGGTGAACCTCCCAAACAGCGAATCAGTCAGCTTCAGCTGATGGAAGAAACCCCCTTGGGTGAAACCATGTTTCCTTACAATTTTTTTCTGTTCATGTAGGGTATGCAGCTGGATAGACACCAACACATATAAAGTGACTACTTCTCTCTACCGAGGCAACATCAGGAAGGCCCTCAACATAAATTTCATGAAAGCTTTATCTGGAAATAGCTATTGACTATATGTATGGATTTATTTTATAAACAGAAAAGGTTATGTTTAAATAAAAGTGGAAAAGATAGTTTAAAAGTCTAAAGATTAATACTTCTTAGCCTCTGCTCTTGTTAGTGAACTTTTCAGAAAAAAAAAAGATCTGCATGTGGCGAAGACATTGGCTTCAATAACATAGAAAAACAGCTAATAGATTTAGAGTCTGCCCAATTAAAATATTCTTTTTCTTGAATCATACTATCTTTACAATCTAAATCTAGGCAATTGTTTAAGTAGCCCTTCCTAAATTTAGAGATTAAATTGTCTTGAATTAATTCTAGACTCTGAAAATAGCAGTTCCGCAGTCTTTACCCAAGGTCATATGGATTAAGCAATGTGCAGATCAGTAATTTCTATAGACTTCAAGCTTATATTAAGAAAGACTTTATGTCTGTAAGTGCAAAGATCAAATGCCAGTGTTGTGGTTTGCTGGCAGCCAGTAAAAGAAATTAATAGTTTTCTACAGTATTGCTTATCTGGGATAGAATTAAAACATACTGCAAAAATCACTGTTACAAAGAAGCAGGGTCCAATATAGAAGAGGCACATTAGTAATTCCAGTGAAGTCTGAAATGAAAGCCACAGTCTAGCATCAAGAGTAACAATTAAGAACTAAAGTTTTGAGAGGCTTTTTTTATTTCCATTGTTATGATCCATGAAGACCTTTAACATTAGATTTCACGCCTGATGGATGATTGATGATTTCTGTCTCAAAACTATGGCACAGCTATTTGCGTCTGAGACTTCCTAGTATTTTACACGCACGCACAGAGATACAGAAACCTGCCTGTCTCTTCATCTTTTATTCACTGTGTATTTTGAAAAACATCTGAATTATGGAGGGAAGCATACACAGACCACTTCAGAGGTCCTAGTGGTGATGAGGGACAGCACAGTTATTACAGGAGGCGAATGGGGCTGAACCAGAGACTTATAGGAGGAGAGGCAAGCGTGCACAAGGCTCTTTGCACTCAAAATGAGAAAGGCACTGATGCATTCCTGGACGTACAGGATCACATATTTCCTTCACCTACAGAGTCGCACCATGCTGCAAAGGCGGCAGGCAAGAACAAGGTCTTTAGCCCTCCTCTGTCTTGCCCCTCTCTGGATTTCAGTCTGTGAACAGCCAGACTGATAGTATTCCTTGGAAACGTGCCTGCCTTACTCCAGCCTTAAGCACTCCGGAGCCCTGCCCAGGATGGTGAGGATCTGGAGAAGATGCATGTTCTGGGCACTGCAAGTCTGGCCATGCGCAGTCTGAGAGCACAGGAGAACTGAAGAGTGAGAAAAGAGACCACCCACTTTCTCTTAATTTTTTCTTCTAAACCGAGATTCTATTCTTTTATATTCTAACCTTAAAACAGCAGTGACCTGCAGTAGTCTTCTGTTCTTTGAAGTGGATTTGGAGTACAGGTGCTGATTTTGCGCATTCCTTAGAGGTGTTATTGCAAAGCCAATTGGTGTGTGAGTCTTGCCATGCCTCCTTCCTCCAGACCTTTTCAGAAACATTTTATCAGTCTGAGCTACAACAGATGATTAATTTAGGCACTTCCTTCACATTGCCCCACAGAGTTAGAAGTCATAGACAAATATACGCATGCATGGACATGCTCCCTAGCAAGCAGAGTTGGGACTGTTTCTAGCAAATGATGTTCAGTGAGCAAAGAGGCTACTGCAACTTGACAGAATACCAGATAACTATATCAAAGTTCAGAAAAGTCATGAATACAGTTAAATATTGAAGCTGATTAACACATCTAAAAGAACAACCATCTCAGAAAGAAATATTTAAGTAGAGCAATTACAGCTTTAATCGGACTCAGCAGTCAGAAATCCACGATATCACTCCCTAAATAGTCAGCCTCCTCCATGACTCTGAGGACAGTGCCCACATGGCAAAATTTGGCACCGCATCTCTCCCCCTACCACAGGCAGCAGAAGTAGATTTATGGATTGCTCATTTTCTGCAAATTCACATAAAGTATAAGGCCCTACCCAAAACAGGACTGAAACTGATACTAAAATATCCCCTAAAACTATTTTTTTTAGATCTGATAATTGCTCTGTATATTCTAAAGAGTATGTCTAGAACAGCATTAATTTTGTGTTTCAAAGCAAGTACATCTTGGATGAACAGCCAACAATAACACAATTTATTGTTGACTATGACTGAAGCATCTGAAAAGCACAAATTGAATTAGATCATGTCAAGAACACAGCACAAAACATCCTAGTCTAAATCTTTAAGATATTTTACCTTTCAATCTTCCATTATTCACAGTATCTGTCTAAAGAACAAGTAGACAAGGAGTGATTTTAAAAGGATAGGAGTAAATTAATAAAACCAACTTGCACAATCTGCCTGGTAATGCAAACTAAAGATAAGATTTCTTTACCAGTGTTCACAGTAGTCTGTCCGTACTGTAAAGACAGCCTTAATAGGAAAACAGAACTCCTCAGAATCTTATAATAGATATTAGAACTATAGAATTCAAAAACAGGACTATGGATCAAAGACAGCAGTTAAAACAATCATTTTGGTTATGCATTATACCTAAAGGAAAAGAGAAAAAAACATGGGCTTGGATTCCAGTCTCCAGAATGTAACAAATATGGCACAGGTAAAGTACATCTTTGAACAAGATACAAACAACTTGTGCACTGAGTGCAAATAGTAGTCAGCATATTTTAATTAAGCCAAATCAGATGTGAAATACAGTCAATATTCAATTAGTCATGGAAAACTAGCCAGGTTTCAGTCTAACTGTAGCACATGCAGAAAAGACTCTAAACTTTTTTCTTTTAATTCTTAACCTCACTCCACATCTTCATGTTTAAATACAGACTATGTACAGAATGCTCTTGCAGCTATTCAGCATACATTTTAAATTTGTGAGTTTGCTTTATCTTACTTATTCCACCTCATTTATTACCCAGAATAATAGAATGAGTTGTAAATAAATACATGCCAAGTGTATTTCTCATTTTATTTTATTTTCAGTGGTTTTATTTGCTGTTGTAATGAATCTCAGCAGACCTGATTTCTTTCTCTTTTACTAGGAGATTCAAAAGGCTATAAATGAGTTATCAGCTACATTATCTAAAGAGCACAGATCTATATGAGACATGATTAAGCAAGAAAGATGACTTATTCTTTAGCAGTAGAATTTCTGAATGGCCTTTAGATGTTGTTAAACTAAGGCTAGAACATCATAATCCAATCTGGCTGTAAGAAAGATAGAGATAAACATTGTTAAGTCTGATTTGGAAGGAAAGGTCACCCTTACAGATAAGGTACAATTAAGGACATATTTAAAGCATATGGGAAGTATTCATCAAAACTTACAAAGAGCTCAGCTTATTGAAAGTAGTTGGTAAAAATCTTTCAGGAGAACAAACTTCTGTCATTTACAAATGTTCACCTTTCAAAAATACTTCTACATGATTTGGACTAAAGCTGAAACAATCCTCAACTCTGCCTTACTCTCACTTAGATAATAGAAAACACTTACGCAGTGAAGTCTGCTTTTGGCAAAAGGAGATTTGGACTCAAGCAGACTCTCAGCTATATCCCAAATCCTTCCAAGAATTGTTTTATAGATGTAATTATAGGGTAGTAACATGCTTAACCCAATATTGTCATTAGAAGAGGTGAAAATTTAATTCCTGGTTTGGCATAAGAATGCTTGCAAGAACAGAAAAGCCATCAATTTTTAACTCCTTCAAAGAAAGGAGGACAGAAAGATTTCATCACCATTCCGCTAGCCCCTTGCTGAAACCCAAAATCACAATTAAAACCTAAATTTAAAAAATACCTGTGATTAGAAAGGCAACTGACAGATTTCAGGAGGAGATAAATTAGATCTATAGGACTTATTGAAGTATTCATAAACTGCAGCAATAATGAACTACAAGTTGGCAGCACTCCCGTCTTGCTCCTGAAGAACAGCACATGTGCATATCTGCATGCACAGTCTTTACTGCTAAAGTCCACAACACTAAAACGTAGTATTTATTCCAAATATATATAGTCTCAGATTTTTTGGCATAGGATCTAAGTATCTTTCAGTGATAGGTCTCAAACATCCAAGTCCGTTAATAACTTATCTGGAATTCATATGACACTCTTGACAAACCTGGCTGTATGCAACAGCAAAAGGACAGACTAAAACTTAATGTCAGAATGAATCAGTAAAAAAAAAATTAAAAATTTCTAAAACAAGTCCCAAAACACCTAGGCAAACAAATTCCCTGCATCTTTGTGAGAGAAAAAAAACCCCTCTTTTACAGTTCTGTGCAGGGAGCAGGGTTGTATGCCTTAATGCCAACTTGTAGCTAGTGTTTCAATACCAACAGTGAGCTAAACTATCAAGCAATTATGAAAAAAAACACTAAGTTGTACTTTGCCCAATTCTAAACATAATTATGGAAACAGGCAAGCTCATCTAATCGCCATCTGAAAATGCTGAAAATTTGCACCCACGTTTGCTTAGGAGCATAAAACTATCCAGATCCTTGATACTGTAATTTGAAGTGCAATCCATTCTTCTCAGTAGGACTCACAATTCTGCCTGGCAAATAGATATTAAGGTGGAAACATACATTGCATAACTCATATACAGCAATTCTGACAAACCCTGATGTGTTGGACTCATTGCAATAGGGGAAAAAAAAAATTAGTCAATCCATTTGCAATGGTTATTTATCCAAGGTTTCCAGATGTTTGACAGCCCAGCAGAGACGTATCGAGGAGTCATATTTGCAGAGACATATCGAGGAGTCGTATTTGCATAAGGGGAAAAAAAGACATGTCTGGAAGGCCCAGACATATAACATGTCTATTATTGAACAATTTATAACAGTTCGCCATTTCATCCTAGAGAATGAAAGTGAAAACTCTTGCAAAATAATTGCATATCATTAAAGAGAAGGAAAAAGCACTGTATTTCATCAAGCATTACAAGTTATGCGTTTTAGGAACCCACAACAGCAAGGTACTACACATGAAATCATGACATTTGCCATCTAAAACGCAGAACAACGTCAGACACAAAAGGATATGCTTTATTTAAAAAAAAATATATAAGCATCTACCCATGTAAAATGTGTATATCCATCAATTTATGCTTTTCCAGTGCTCACAGATTTTCTCTGTGAGCAGTAAAACAGGGATTACACATGATTAGCTCCTGCAGGCATTGTGAGAAGCGAGGCAGCAGCCCTCCAGCGCAGGCTGTCTGTGAGCAGAATAGAAAAGTGTTTCCTTTTCCTCTGAAGTAGACAGAGCTCAAACTAAAGCTATAGTCAGTTCAAAAGCTTCAAAAAGCACATGCCGTGGCTCAGGTTTTAGATGAATCTTAACATACCAGCTTCAGCACAGACTGGAGGTTTTAGGTCTTCAGGCAGGCAGTACTTTAAAAAATAATTAGGAATTAAATGCATAAATCCATGTAACTGCAACATTAAGCGATGAATATCATCACAGAATTGAAAATATCTTAAGCTAAAGGTTCCATCAGCTGGCTAAGCAGCTCACCATGCCCTTATTTGTAATGCTTATATTCATGTTACACAATCTATTTAGTGTCTGCATACAAGGCACACAAAACCAAGTGAAGCAACTCTCCTACGAAACCATTTCATCATCTGGAGGCTCTGATAAAATTTGGTCTCTTAGCACTGCCAGATGGCATTTAGGAGCCCAGTTATACCTGCAGGATATAATCACACAGGCACAGTGCCACACTAATCCAGAGCTGTACCCTGCCAGATCAAAACATAAACAACAAAAAAATGTAGCTACGCCTTCAGAAAGCTGGCTGCAAAACCATGGGGAGGCTGTGCCACTGACCACAGCACAACCGTGTGTGTGGCTGTAGACAGCTGCCAACATCTGTAGCTGACACTGTCCTTCACAGCTGAAGATCCTGAGTGGGAAAAGTTTTTGTTTTCACTCAGGTGAACAGTGCTGACAGCAAACTGCATTGCCTTGCTACAGCAACAACAATAATAAAGGCTTTTATCTGCTCAGGCCCAACCGATGGAGTTCTTGCAGTAGAAGCATTTGAAATACAGCGGGAAGCAAGGGAGAAGGAATGAAGAATGCGAGAACTTCTACATAAATAAGAGTAACAAAGATGAGATGAGAGCAATGAAAAAAACAACACAATCAAAGGTAACTGGAGAAACATTAGAAAGCTCAAAGGTAACTGAAATCACCAAATCCTGATGTGTAAAACTCACTCATTTAAGCTGACTGTACTGAAGATAATGTATATGAAATAATACACTTTTGGAGGTGAGGAATACATTTTACACCACTTCATATGCTTACACGCATATTTGTCACTTGATGAAGAAAAATTAGTTATTTTCAATGTTTTAAAATACTAAATATTTTTAAACATAGTAGTTAGTTACGCTGTCTGTAGCAACCTCTGACTCAAAACATTCTCTCGTGAAACATCCATCCAGGACATTCAGGAGTCTGCCAAACCCTATTTTATAATAAATTTATGCGAAGGTTCATTCACTTCTGAAAATGACTTGCAACAAAAATGTAAAACAATCTTAAATAAAGCAACTTAAGCCAGAGAAATATTTTTTTCTAGCCTGAGAAAAGATTCAGTACATCAGAGAGTATATCAGCTCTTCTAGAAAGCACAGCATTTCTACACTGGTTTGATTAGATCTTCCTCAGACAATGAGTGCCCACTTAAAGAGTGTTCTGATTTCTACCTCTTGCTCCTTGATTGCAACCATTTTCTCAGAGAAAAGTCACCATGATCTAGAACGCACATTACACTAAAACAATCCATTTCCTGCAGGGCTTACAATTATTTGGAAACCAAGGCTGGAAAAAAATAACACAATTTGCTTGAGGATTCATATCTAGAGTTTAAGGCATAAGGATTAGCTACAAAGTTTCCCTTACTTTAGGGCTCCTCAGCCCTTTTCTAACTCTTCTTGCAACCTGTACTGCCAAAACTGAGCATATCTCAGTTAAAAAAAAGAGAAAAATCTCCACAGAATTTGCACTTTACAAACCCCACACCTTTACGATCTACCTGTTGACTGGATCCAGTGGCTCAAATTTGATTTCAGGACAGGTTGCAAAATGAATTTCTTTGTAGCGGAGATCTTGTGAAGAGGGGGCACAAACTGATGCCTCACATTTGTGTTGGAAAATTGACACATTTACACATTAACTCAATTTTCTGTTGCATTTTTGGATTCTTTATCCAGTTTTGAGTCTGAATGGTGTGTCTGGCCATAACTACCTGCAGGACACAGGCTCAAAGCTGAAATGTGTCAGCTGAGCAGCTAAATAAATCCAAATTTTTCTATTCTTCTCAGAAATACCTTAGCCAATGCTTTTCTTTTTGTTCAGTGCCAAAGGTGATAAAACCTACAGGGTGTCCTCCTGGTCTATTATGGCTAGTCATACAAAAAGTACGGCCATAAGTATTCCAGAGACAGAACTCGGCTGGGTGGAAAAAATTGTTCCGTTACTTCTAGCTCAGAGTATAACAAATTGCAGGTGGTTTACTACATGGGATGCCCCATTCTCACTGCATCACAGGGAGTCAGGGAAGCATCGCAGATAACGCTGCGATTCGTACCTGTACGGCCTTTCTCCATATGACTTGACGCAATAGAAGATGCTCTGACAACCTCATAACAACCAAGGACGCTCTTGCTCTTTACAGCAGATGTTCAATAGTAATGATCCTGAACACCTCTAATCTTATTTGCATGTCTATCAAAATACAGTATGCGTCTGAATGGCATAGTTCTGGAGTCTTACCATATTTATGAATTTTATGAGTATGTTGTGAATAGGCCTAACGTGATACACCTGTATGAATTTCCCATTGTATCTACTACCAAAAAAATCTATTCTGAATGTCTCTTTCCTTGTCAATTCTTGTTCTTTATATGCAATTATTTATTTTCCAGGGCTGATCATAGGGTTGTTTCCAAAGAGTATGTTTAAATTAAATCAAAAAACTCACATCAAAAAGCACATCCACCACCACCGGCGGAAGCACAGTTATGCTGAAAGACTTTGACTTCTATATCTTAGTACAGTATTAAAGAAAGAAACATTACACAGATTTACACATATATACACAAATCTAAGTGCACATATATATAAATATAAATATATGTGCACTGATAACAGAATAAGACAACAAATGGTTATCACAAACCTGCTAATGTTCACCTGGTATCCATATCCATATCCATATCCATAACTGGAACGAATTATTTGGACAGTATTGTAGCAACTACTGCATTTACAAAGCATTTTTACATCTACAAATTAATTTTCCAGACAGATTAAATTAATATTTATATGAATGAAACGGTAATTTGTTTCCATGTTTATCTCATTTTTAAGCTAACAGTAAGTTTAAAATACTAGATCAAAAAGACTATCGGTGAAAATCAAAACCAGAAAAAGACAATGTTGCTTTTTTCATTGAGACTCCAGCGACACATAAATAGATTAGAACTATGACAAAGAGATTGTTATAACATATCTTTGTTAGAAAGAGAAATTCCAGACTAATGATTATTGAAAATATAAAGGAGCTCAACTACAGTGTAAAGCATGGAAAATTGAAAATTGATAAATTCATTTAATAAAAGACAATTTGAGCTGTAGCTATCAAGCCCCAGGGAAAAAAAATAAACTGAGAACATAAAACTCTTTTTAATCAAAAGACTGAATTTTGTGAGATGAAAATAACATCTCTAGCTTAAAAATATCAAGTAAACTTTTGCTTTGAATGTGTGGAACTGACTCACTGTTATTTCACAATTTCAATTGGATCAGAAGCAAATCCTATTAAAATAGTCGAATGTGCTCAAAGGTCAAACGCACTGTTGTAAATGTTACAACACTCAACTAGTATGGTATTTAAAGCTCTTGTTTCCTTTTAATTTTCTCTTTGGGGGATGGGAGTGAGAGGACTACGAAAAGTACATATATCTAAATTCACTATCCATTTAGATAAATGATACTATGCAATCTTTATACATACATGTTGTATATATCTTCTTGACTGGGGAATATGACAAGGAAAACACAGAATTACCCAAAAGGTCCTTCAAGAAGCCCTCCATTTGAACTTCTATATTTTACATGGACAGGTTCTGTAAATAACAATGATGATGTGCTCAGATACAGTAGCAGCATAAAGTGGCTGACTATATGCTGCAGGGGCTAGAAATAATAAATAGTGCATATTTCCACTGCTGCATTCAACAACTGTGCTTACTGACATTTTTGAAAGCAAAATTCAAAATATTTTGGACTTCTCCCATGATATCCACATCAAATGTACTGAGGGGGCAGGAGTCTTACAACCCCACCTTAAAATGCAAAATCAAGCGGGTTTTGTTTTTAGCTTGTGTAACGCCAACTGCAGAAAATAACTCCTGCAGATCAAATTTTACTCTCAGTGGCATATGCATGACTTAAAGGTCTTTACATTTTGATACTTCAGCTGTTCTCAGACAACGGGCTCTTATCTTCCAGTGTAATCGCACAGATTTAGCTAAAGGCAAAGCTTTCTCAAAGCAGTACCAACCGTTCTACAGACCGTGTTCATTTAGGAGCCACTGTATAATAACACTTAAGCCACAAACAATCACACAAACTGTACAATAGCAAAGACACAGACACTTGCAAACAAGGGTAATAACAGCACCTCTGTCTTCTGTCATCTGGGCAGATTCTCTTACAGGCAGTTGATCATCCAAACTGTACTGTGATCTAACCTACAGAAGCTTTTTTCATTCTCATTAAATTCTGACCTCTTCCAAATTCAACTTCACATAATTTGTTATTCAACATTATGACTTCATGTCCCATCCTTCAGAACACTAAGATGAAAACATGGCAAGAAACACTGACAGAATTTGCCATGTAAGTTCCACAGAATAATGATAACTGGATGTCAGGATGATACCCTCTTGCTGCATAGAGACCTTCATGCTAACCGAGAACACGTAACATCATACTACATTTTCCTATCAATTATAAAAATTTCTGCCTGACTGAGATTTCTTGAGAAGCTTCTAAATGTGCTTTTAATTCAGGGCTCATCTCCTTTCAAACGCAAGAGCTGTCTGTTCATGCAGGGAGAAGTTCGTCAAATCTGTTGACATTCTAGCAGATGTCACTTTAATCGTGGCAAAATGTCAAGAGAATACAGGACAGCCATCAAACCATATCCTGTGCTCTAGTGGATAAATTAAAAGGTCCTTTTCAAATATGCTGTCTCCTCACAATATTTGAAAGTTTTCCTGTCTTCCCTGCTAGCTCAATCATCTCATAGTTACTGGTTTCAAAGTCAGTATTGTCTACAGTCCACCACATTTTCATTTCTCAGACAAACTACAACTACAACCACCCCTTTGCATCATGACTGAGACAATCTGTTCATTGAAAAAAAATATCAAAAATACTGAGAAATCATATATTAATTATAAATTCCCCATCTGGTCACAGGGATTTTGGCCTGGTAGTATGGCAGCAAGTATGATGTGCTCTGGCTGTAAGATTGAGGCTGCCAGATATCACTGAAACACAAAGTGCTGGAGTAATGCAAAACCCCAAAAAGGTATTTCAGTCTTTCTGTGTATTACCATTTTCTCCTTCAAAAAGTCTATTCCTGTCTAACAGTCATCACCATCTATCCTCACTTCAATCAGGGAAAAAGGTAAAGATATTTTTATGGCACCTTACCATTAACTAAAACTACTACAGTTTAAGCTGAAAGGTGACACGTCTCATTTAAACACATATTCTCTAAGTACATATATTTCTTTGAAAACAACAACAAGAAAAAATCTATGCTGTGATTGAAAAGGTGAATGTTGAACCCTCATGTGAAATGCTATCAAATATTTGTGCAACATCAAACAAAAAGGAAAATTTGAGTTTTTCCCAAAGAAAGAATGAAAGAAATAAAGGTAAAGACCATTAAGTGCCACTTTCATCAAAGTACTTGTTTTATTCTATAAAACAAAGTAGAGGAAATGCTAAAAACATTGAGGCAAGCCTTTGGAATAGCTATAGTAATGGAAATTAAGCTAGTAAATGAAAGTCTTCAACACTGCATCTTATTTTGTCCAGAGGAAGCTGACTTTTCTCCTACATTACTTTAATCATGTCTCTAAATGAAAGTAGAGCTACACATGTGCTAACACCACCAGATTATGTCACTCTCTAGCATTTTAAATTACTAACGTAATTTTAATTGTCAAATTGTTCTACTCTAAAAATATGCTAGAGCATATCCAATATATGGTTAGATTTATGTCCACAAATATTCCTGTTTATTCAGGACACTTACGAGCATATGTATCTATGTCTAGTGCAGGTATGTGTGATTTTAAGCAAAAGAAGGTGTCTGGTATTGGAAAGCTCCTAAAGTAGACTAGCTGCTCAAAATGTGCTGCTTATCTTTGTTTAGACTGCCACTCTTTCAATTCAACCTATGATTTGTACGTGTACAAGGAGTATCTACCACCATGGGACTTCCTGACCCTTACTATAACTCCATAGGGCTTCCTGAATGTAAATTACTGAGAAATAGCAATAACGCTACTAATTACTTAGCCTTCCCTGGGGCAGCTGCTGTCAAGGCCAAGCCAAAGACAGGTATTTGCATGTGGCACGCAAACATCTACTGGGTGCCCACCTGCAAAATGACAGCATTAAAATAGATGGATCTCCACCCTGTGTTGTTATAATAATGAATGAGCAGAATCCATCTGCACTTTCCTAATGACATTAAAACCAAAACATATTTTCCAATTTTTAAGATAACTAACCTAAAATTAAACATCAGGTTGAAGCCTTAGTTTAACCAGGCACTGCATAGACATGCTGTAAAAATGAAGTTACTGTCCCGAAGAATTCACACCTTTGGTTTATGATAAAATACCATTGAGGGGAAAAAGAAGATAAAACAGACCAAGAAAACAGAATGCAGTAACAAAAACAGACTAATCCTCCTGAGATGAGCAATACTCAGCTGAACATTTGTCAGGCTTAGGTCACAACTGTTATCATAATTACAGCAATTTCAACGAGTTTGTGCTGTGGTGGGAGCATACAGGCATTGCTGGTTTTCCTCATTTTGTCAGTGTCCTCAGTTACACAAGTTACTGCACTGCGCTAACTCAGAGATCCTACTTTTATCTCCAGCACTCCAATTTTTCATTCACCCATCCCTCAATTCTATAAGTAGGCAACATCTCTCTCCCTGTTATATATCTCTTTCCACCACAGAGGAAGAATAAACCTTTTATTTGTAAAATTATCAGTCAAAATACTGAACAAAGAGGATGCAGGATACCACATAAATAATGTAAGCCAGTATCAGCATTACTGATTAAAATTAGTACTAAAAGACCATTTATAGGCATCTATTATTCAAAACAATAGTAAACTGCAAGGAAAGGCAAGTATCCATTTCCTCTTAACAGGCAAATTTTCTTTTCACAATCCACTCTCAAAGTTTACTCAAACCAGGTAATCAGACACTTCTTCACTTCTGCCACGAATATATTAAAATAGGTAAACGCCCACTTGAAAATTCAAGGTTGTGGATTAAGACATGAAATGCATGTTAAATGACAGTTTTTCTAGATTTCTCATTTAACACAATCTGTTCTTTTTCCCTGAGAATCTACTACTTGGTTTTCTTTTCAGCGGTCTTTAGAACTACACTGTCTGAATTCTAATTCAATCTGCACCAGGAGTCAGCCTCATAAAACTGCAGAACACACAGTCTCATCTTCTGCATTTCTTTCCATATGAATAGAAACTTACAACTTACCAAAAATAATAATATTTCTGAACTCTCTGAAAACAGAAGAAAATTAACATTTGCACATATCTGAAATTGCCAGAAATATTAATACACCAGTGTGTTTTCATGCAGAAAGTAATCTACAGTATCAATGCTCTGAGGTTTACTGGACTTGGGTTTTAAAAATGAGTATGTAATGCATGTGCATGTGAAAAATAAGGCAGCAGCTGATACAGTATGGGCAATGTGAACTGTTTCACAGTAATGTCAGTACTACTCAGAAGCTCAATTTCTCCACTGCTAAAAGCTGATACTTTCATTAAAAGATAATAAATGTGATATTAAACAAGCACAGTAATTTCAGCATCACAGAGTCGGAACCGAATGAAAACACTGTACAAAATAAGTTTGACCTGATCTTGAGAGCATTAAGAATTATTAGACTTGTCTCTAAGGACACAAGTTTCATTATGCTACTCTGAACTTCACATAAGCACTTTTCCAGCAGTCTTTCCAATCAAATCCTAAAAACAAATAAAAAACCTCATCTGCACAAATTTCTCATCCACTTTCTTCATCCTCCACCTAATAGCTGAGCTCCTTTTGACTGTGAAAGATGGAGTTTATAAGAGGAGGGAAAACAAAGGATGGAACCATCTTTGCAGTTTTTGGATGGTTGCTTTTTTTGATTCATTATTAGGACTTTTTTCTTCCACTCAAGTTAACTAATGCTTTCCAAGAGATGACACAAAAGAGAATAGATTTCAATGGCCCTGCAGTGGCTTTGGCAAATGGACATGTCTTTGTCTGACAAACTGACTTTAGGTTGTTCTAAGCAAGTTCAACAGCTACAGACATCTTTAGCTTCTCCAACGTGACCCCAGCGTCCAAGTTTTGTCACAACCTGCATGTACACACATATACTGGCAGCTGATGGTGACTGTAATTCTCACCTGCTGGAAGATGCCACACTTGAATCTGGTTATTTCAGTTGTAGTTTTGTTTTGCTTTTTCAAAACAAGAAAAAAAAAAAGGAAAATAAACCAATATTAAATGGGGTTTTTTTTAAATTTTACTAAGGACTTTTTGCAAATAGATGTTACATTAAAAATTGAAAGGCTCATCAGAAAGCCTGCCAAAATTTACTGGAAAGACTCCCACTGTTATCTAAGAGGTCTGGGTAATTACACCTTTAGAGTAAAACTGTGAAGTATTTTAGTGTAAATCTAAATACAGCTTTAACAATGAGATTACCTCCAATACCACACCTCTTAAAAATTATATGCAGCTACTGATTTGATTTTAAGAATTCATTCATAACATAATTTACTAGAAGAAACACGATGTTACAAACAGTCATGGCACATGCCTGGAGCACTTACCAGGATGCATTTCTAGATACAGTGCCAAGACAGCAAGAGAGTATCTTGCAAATACAACAGATGCTTTCTTGCCCCTTCAATCACCATGCATGGTACTAAGGGCTACAAATTTTAAACATCATTAAAAACGCATAGAGAAATAAATGTTCAAATCTAAAAAGTGCTGTGATGTTTTGGTTTTTTTCCCCATGGAAGACCTCCAATCCTTCATTCTTTCTTTTTTTTTTTTTTTTTTTTTTATTTGAACTCTCCTGATTCAAGTGGTGTACTTCTAGGAATATTGTGTCCATAGCATTTCTAAACATAGGCTGCAGTAAAGAAAGAAGGAAAAAAACATACTCAAAATGCATTGCATTAGCCAGTATCTTAAGGTAGGGAGAAACAAGTCCTTACTGAAAACGTTAAACAGCAGTAATGGATTCACCGATTAATTTTTTCCTCCTTAACAAGATTTCAGTTGTTGTTTTAGTAAGAAAAGTCCTGATTAGAAAGAGAAAAAAAAAGACAGAAAATAATCATACAGCATATATGTTCTGCAAGTCTCTGGTTTCTCTGGGCAGCTGTCAGAGCAATCAACCTCAGTCACAGAAACCTTCCTTACAGTGGAGGAAAATAAAAATTAAGACCAACTCCCCCCCAAACATATGTTCCATCGTTTACCTTTTATCTCCTCTGAAATTCTATTGTTACCCACACAAGCGGCACGGCTTAAGCTGCAAATTTAACAGTTTAAAATCTGCCACTGAACTTACCTTGGTAAAAAATTAATTCCTGGAGAACACAACAACTTCCAGTCTGTTACGCCAGCTGTTCTGCTAACAAATGACAACTCTGCCTTTCTTTCTAGCTGTGCCGTGAACTGACACATCGAGATAACGCAAGATTCTTGACATATCAAATTTGCATTGGCCAGAATCATTAGACACAGACTGTGGGAGAATGACTTTGCATTGATCACTCACTTGACATATACAGGTAAGTAAAGGACAAGAAGAAGGCTAACTACTGTTAAAGGTATTGTGCATCTCTTTATATACTTAATAGGTTGTTTATAGAATACTAACCAAAAGTGAATAAAAACACTGCGTGGAAGGAAGGGAGAGTCAAGCAGAAGTAGTGCACTACTTCTGCTTTTGAAGGGCTCAAATAAACTCTGAGGTCTCCATAATCACTCTAGAACTTTTGAATTACAGATGCACTTACGAATTTTGCTCTTGGGATGATCTTTGTTTATCATGTTTACATACCATTTTAGCTCATTACTGTTGAGCATGGGATAACATAGAATATTGTAGTCTTTTTCTGCAAGACATGTAAATTAAATCTTGATGTAATGTTAACTTCTAAAAGACAGCTTTGACTCATTAGTGTTGTTTCTATGTATCATTTTACTATAATATTTTTCTGTATGTATAGCAATTCCACAAATCAGCTTGTATTACTGATATAGTTTTTAAGAACGGAGCTCCTTTAGATTTTGAGCAAGAAAGCTCATTTTGCACCAGTACTGATGCTATTCCAGAGCAGATTGTAACCAGCTCCATCTGCTTTCAGAAAAGAACAAAATCCCAGTTATCTAAACTGGCATAGGAAAATGTTCAGAAAATTCTGTAATTTTCAGAGAATCAAAGAATGTGTTGAGTTAGAAGGGACCTTTAAAGGTCATCTGGTCCAACCTCCCTGCAGTAAGCAGGGACATCTTTAACTCGATCAAGTTGCTCCATCCAGCCTGACCTTGAATGCATCCAAGCATGGAGCCTCCACCACCTCTCTGGGCAACCTATGCCAGAGCTGCACCATTTTCATAGTAAAGAACTTCTTCCTAATGTCTAATGTAAATCTACCCTGCTCTAGTTTAAAACCATTGCCCCTCACCCTGTTGCTACACACACTTGGGAACAGTTCCTCCCCAGCTTTCCTGTAGGCCTCCTTCAGGTACTGGAAGGCTGCTGTAAGGTCTCCCCAGAGCCTTCTCCAGGCTGAACAGACCTAACTCTCTCAGCCTGTCGTTGCAGGAGAGGTGCTTCAGCCCTTTGATCACCTCTGTGGCCTCCTCTAGACTCACTCCAGCAGGTCCATGCCCTTCTTGTGTTGAGGGCTCGAGAGCTGGGCACAGGACTCCAGGTTAGGTCTCAACAGAGCAGAGCAGAGAGGCAGAAATCATCTCTCTCGATCTGCTGGTCATGCTTCGTTAGACGCAGCCCAGGATGTGATTGGCCTTCTGGGCTGCAAGCGTGCATTGCTGGCTCATGCTCAGCTTTTTGTCCACCCATATCCCCAAGTCCTCTTCCTCAGGGCTGTTCTCTAGCACATCATCCCCCAAATTTCTTCTATTATATCTTTCTTCCATCTGCCTGATTGATCCATTTGCTTCTCTTGCAATGATTTCTTTAAATGACCATTTTGAAATATAGGGAACGAGTAACTGGCATTGTAAGTATCAGCCATGTAGCAGTTGACACTGACACGGAAGTGCCATCTAATTTAGCCACCACCTAAATAGAATGAATTAAGACTGTATCCCCCTGTAGAATGCACAGCCAAACAGGCAACTGTGGTCTCAGGAGCACGTTTAGATTGCTATGCTTGTAAAAAATTGGGAAATTAGGACAAAATATAGGTACAAGGCAGTAACGCCTAAAGCACTGTAAGTTTTTTGAGAGCATAATGGAAAGAAAAAACTGTATATTCCTTCTTTTGTATACACAAACTTTTCCCTCTTCTCTCTCGCCCAGTATAACTTACTTCCTAAGTGATGAATGTTTTATATAGGAGATCACATTCTATCTTAAAAAAGGCATATTCCACTCTGAGGGACTGAACACAAACGTAGAATCAAGGGAAATGAAAAGCAAACCATAACGTCTTTAGGCCAGACAGAATCTTTTTTAGTTTTTCTACAGTGGTAGCAGAACTGTATCCTGATTCATGACTTGGACTCCTGTCCTCTGCTACAATGCAAATGAATAGCCATGAATGCAGCATATTTATTTTAAACACCAGGCAAATACATTTGACCTTCAATCTGAGTAACTTAATGATCTGAAAGAAACCAATGATCAATGATTCAGAAGATCTTTTAATTTTACAGATGGATAAAATTGAGTTTAAGCAACTTCTCTGAGGCTACAAAGAAAATTGACAAAGCTAGAAAAGACCTTTAGCCTTTCTGCCCCAACCTGTACATACATCATCCTTCCTAAAAGTGATACAGCAGAAACTGTAATGTAGAAATAGGCATATTTATATTATTAATAAGATAGTGCATTACACTTACAGATATAGATGGTGTTTCACAAAGTAGTAGCTATTCTGCTCTGAATACAGAGTAGGTTCAGGCAAACTAAATAATCAATTTCCAGAATTCTGGCTTTTATATTGATCTGCTACCTCACTGGCATTAAAAACGACAGGTGTAAAAGGTAATTTCTATTTAAGAAGTCAGCATATTTTTTAAAAAAAAATAAAAAGAGAGAGATCACTAACCAGAAGTAAATATGTACCTCAATCACTACACATCAAGTAAGAAATATCTTCAAGATATCAGAGCATATTTTGTAGTAACCATAGGTAAAAGCTATTTTCAAGTGATGCCCACCTTTGGGGGCCAGATGTATTACTGCTTTATGGATGCTTGCTAGCATTCTAGAGGTTATGATGTTGAATCAGTATTCGTGTAATGCAACTCCTTTGGTTCTCATTTATGATGCCAACAATAAATTCAAAGTCATCTGACCTGCGCAACAGAGCCAAAAAAGAACACCTGCTGGAAATTATCCCTTCCAAACGACGAATTATGGACACAGTGTTCACATCAGGCAATTTAAAAACAAAACAAAATTGGCAGCTTCCCCTAGTCCCTTTTTATTTGTAAAATGCCTCCACCACACTTACAGTACTACACCCTCTGTCATAGACTTGTCATGCAACTTATTACTGCCATCAGTTTAGGGACTCTGATAAAGCAGGATGTTTTCTCCCCTTGCTCCATGTCAGTCAGATGACACAGGAACTGAGAGTATGTTAAGGTTTTCTCTTCTATCAGGGGTTAAGAGCAACTGCCATGTTTCTCACTGAGCTGGAGAACACCAGCAGGCTCTACAAGAGAAAACAACTGAATGTACAAATTTCTCACCAACAAAATTTAAGAAAAAAAAAAGTGAAAATCCCAATTTAAACAAAATACAACCTTTAAATCGTCTAAATACTATTACGGTTGTTTAAAAAGATTTAAGGGCCCTAGTTACAGACTCCTGTTCAAAGTACTGCACACACATGCATACACATGCACAGGGTGACAAAGACTTTGAGTTAAGGATAGTATTTTGCAGAAAAATCAAGAAATAAATGGAATACAGAGAAAACAAAACTTTTTAATACAAGATTAAACTAGAGTATGTCCTATATATCATTGTCCATATTACATATTTACATGCAAGCACTGACTCAAAATCCTTGTATATACATATGTAGACGTGTTTATTCACATACATAATTATATGAATGTTTGTATATGCACAAATACTGGAAAAACCCTGATAAACCCAGTTAATCTGAGCAAGGGAGAAGGGAAATGAAAACAAACATTTAGAGGGCAACAAACGTGTGGCAGGAATAGAAGGAACATGACAGGTAAGAAGAATAGACCTGACAGAAAGGAGAAAATAGCAGCAACAACAACAACAAAAAGAAAGGAGGAGGAGACACAAACCAAAACAAAACATCAAGGGCCCAACTAATAAAGAGAGTCTGTTGACTTGCATTTCAGCTACAGGTTTATTTTTCTTTCAAGAATAATAAACGTTAAATTGAAACAGCAGCTGTTTTGCTACGCACCTTCAGACAGAGCCCTGGATGCCAGGAGGTATCCCTTTCCCTGGCAAAACCTATATTTGGTCACTCAGCTAAAAATGCCATTAAGGGGAATAGTTGTGCCCAATACTGACAATTCTAGAAGACATCGAGGAACTTTAATATTAAAAAATGTATTGGGTTTGCATACAGGAGTGCCTACTGAGATAAAATTTTATTACATCTCAACACACTAAAAACAACTCCAAAGAAATAAATTACGACATTCTAATATACACTTTGGTAACACTGGAGTATCTTGAAGTTTAAAAAAAAAGAGCAAACGATAAAAAAACAAACAAAAAACACAGCTGGGAAGTAGAGGAAATAATGTGGTACTAAGCTCTACCAACTTTTTCTTCTCTTCTAACAGAGAAGCTTTGCTCATTTACCTGAAGAAAACATACAGTGTAACTCTGTTAGTTTATATATATGTACATACTTATATTTAAATCAAAATGGACATGAATGTGCTTGCTGGTAACCAACTGTGAAAGAAAATAAGTTTGCACTAAAAATAAAATCCATTTCCAGAGTTTTTCCCTGTCTTCACATTCTTTTGTACCTCACCACTGGAGAAAATTTAATACCAGTACCTAGGCATTAAAAATAAAAATGAAGCATCTCTCAGCAGTATTCTTTCATGGGAACACAGCAGGTATGCACACTTACACTTCAGTTTAAGGTATAACAAAGCACAGTCTTCCGTTCTGGTATAATACTCAGACTCAAGAGACTCACATTTTAGGGTTACATTATGAAACTAATGTGAAAACCTAATGTGCGTCAGCAATATACCTTGACCCTAAAATCTACAGGTTTTGGCTTCGCTTTTATTTCCACATGCATTTCCTTTAGTAAGCTTGCAAAGCACTGGTACAAAGTTTTGTCAACCTTTTCTCAGTCTCTTTATTCAGAGAGCATATTTGCATTTTGTATCTAGGAAAGCAAGATCTGGTTTCATCTGGGACTACTAATTGTTGTTGGTAATCAGTCAATGATTCCACCAGATGCTTCTATTCAGAAGCTGAAAGCTGCAATACCAGACAGTGTTATCCTCTCACACCTTATTTAAAGCTAGATCTGTCTAGAATGAGTTTAAAAGGTTATTAACTCTGCTTTATAAGCATGCATGACTCTCGCAAGAGACTTCTTGCTTTAGCATATACATTGGGTAGTCTTTAAAAGGTCTTTAAATTCCTCCCATCAAGGCACACTGCAGCACAGGCCCTTGCTGTTTTATTTCTTCTGATACAGCAGCAGATGCTTATTCTTCTATGTAAGAGTTTCAGGGGAATTAGAGGAGCAACCAGACACAACTTCCATCCTCAACACACGGGTTCAACAGCACTTGTAATGCTTTATTTGCACTGCAAGAATGCAGAGATAACCAGGAAGATGCAGAGTTCTTGACCTGAGTTTAGGATCTAGTTAAAATCTCAAGGTCACAATACAGAATGATTTAGAGAGACTAGACCAACACAAATGTGGTGAAAACAACAACAGAAAGTCTTCTCAACTACTTTGTAAGCACAGCAGTGCTTTTCACTTAACATAAAAGTAGAACTTTCATCAAAGCAGAAGAGTCCCTTTAGCTTAGTAGTAAATTTTAGTCTTTCAATCAGCTTTAGCCAGAAACTAGAGAAAGCAAGTCGTCCCGATTGTTTTTACTTACCCTTCCCAACATTTTGAGAGGAATCCTGGCTACATATTTCTTGTGCACAGCCTGTTCAGACTAGGAAAAAATCCCAGCAGAATGTTCAAAATTCAAAGTAAGGGAGACAAGAAAATAAGTATTTACTCTGAATTTAGATTTTGACACATGATCATCCTCAGGACTTAAAGTAAAGAAATACTTGAGAAAAGTCAGTAAAGTAGGGCAGTTGAACCCTAATGCACTCATTATGGGACCATCCCTATTTCAAAGATTACATTTCAAACCGGAAAAACCTCAAAAGGCCTTTTTGAAGATACTGCTCATCAAGAAGTTGGGTGATAAAAATCCCCAAAACAATGTCATAGTGCAAAATTACCCAGAAGCCTCTATTCAGATTCACTGCCGTACAGTGCTCTGTGTAACTGCTTTTTAAGCTTCTGCTCCTTCTTGGAAGGCAAAAGACAAGACATAGTTGCATACAATTTCAGGAGCCCAACAGTTTTTTAATCTCTATTTCGTCCTCAAAGTACAGCAGATTTTCCCAGATGATGAGTTCAGGACAAAAGCAGATGAACAAATATTATTCTGTAACACTTTTAAAAACAATAACAGTAAGAGCAGAAAATGACTAAATAAGTACAGTGATTTCTTTAGTTTCCAATGCCAAGGCAGAGAAATCACAAAGAAGAAAGTCATGTGATTTTATTTACCAGTTTAGCTATTTATTATAACTTAAATTGCTCTTTGTCCTGAGGCTAACAAGAGCTATCTTTCAAAAAGCTGGAAGCAACAGCAATCAAAACCCAGGATTTATCGTAGAAAGCCTCTAGCCTTTTTTTTTTTTTATACTTGACAAATGAAAACCGTGCAGATAGTCTGTAACCATCAAGGCATCCTAGAGCAAACTGTATAATCCCAAGATACTATCTCCACAAATTTCACTGTTTTCTGCCTCTTAGTCATTGTATCTTATTCCAAATTCGGCAAAGACCATCTGAGACAAGATGGTTAAATCTACCTTTTCATAAGGACTAGTAGCAATGTAACTGGTAGGAATGGGAAACTGTGACTTCAGTAGTAAGCGAAGACCAAGGCCAATAAGTAACGGTATTACTTTTTTTTGTGCAGAGGAGTGGGGAAAGAGTAACCAACCCAGATGAAAAGCTGCCTTCTTCATCTCAACATTTCGCTGTAGTGCAGATCCAAAATCATACTGTATGTGTATGTTCAAAAGAGTATTCATTTCAGCTATCTGATTATGCAAAAATCTGCCAGCACAAACAACTGCAAAGCAGCTGAGCTGCTTCCAACCAGGCAGCAATGACATCCTGTATAATTTTTACCTGGTATTCTTAAACAGTCTTTATTCAGTTATTGGACATGCACTAACAGCAACAGCATAAAGGTAACATTGAATGGGAAGCAAAGCAACCAGCTAAGAAACCAAGGCATACTACGGAAATATAAGATACAGCCAGCAGGTGTCTTTTTACGAAAAGAATTAATTAATCAGTACTTAATTTCTCAGCTGTTTTGTCGCAGCATTGGGTCCAAATACTGCTCTGCAACTGAGACTTGGCTGCAGACAGTGACTTTGGGAAGGCAATGGAAAAGAAAAAGCATTAAAAAGAAATGTGTACAATCTTATTTACATCATGGTTCTCCAACAGGAGGAAAAAAGCCTTGTAAACATACAGCAAAGGCCACTAATTTAGTTTATAAATTATTAATATGAGTATTGTATTTTATAATATGATATTTAACACCATTTATTGAGCCTGCAAAGACCATGTTTTTTAAACTTGAACAACTGCACTTGGGAGAGTGAACAGAAAATTTTCAGTGAGTGAGGGGAGTCAGGTGGTGGGGCCCCAGGGAGGTTTGACAAAGAAAGAAATAATTCAAGTCTTTATAGCATAAATTTTGAAACAGAAAACTCATGGAGTATAGAAGGAGACAGCTTAAGGGAAAGATGGATGTAATATATGACAGGCTGATATAGTGAAGTATTTGGAAAACAACTGTAGTTTTATTCCCACAACTCATTTCTTCTTACCAGCTGGGTGGGCTCTTGCTCTCCTCGTATAATTCAAAGGTATTGAAGAAAAAATGACAGCAAAACAAGAAGAGAACAAGTCTTTCCCCACAGCCTGGAAGACCTCTGACTATCTCCTCACCTCACTATTTTTGCTTAAAACACTGAGTATACATTCTAAAAAGAATGCCCTGGCAGCTGCTGTGAGATAAGGGATAATAGCAAACACTGAACTTAATGAGTCTCTGATTCTTCACCAGATCTTCAGACCTCCAGTTGTTTGTAAACCATCCCCTGACAGACACACAGATGGCCAGATGGACAAAAAAGCACGGAACATTATATATATATATGTATATATGTGTAGGAGGGATTGGGGTAGGAAGAGGGTGAGGGAGACAAAGCTCAGTATAGAGTTGCCTTGGAGGTAAGTAAAAACAGGATGGGAGAAATCAACTTTTTTTGTTGAGATAACAGGCAATATCATCCAGATCCTAGTTCCCCAAATTAAAATGAGCTATTAAATAAGTTAGCAACAACCCTGGCCTACCCAATATTTGATGCCATTATTTCCAAAAACAGTCATTGAGTGACTACAGAAGTAGTCATAAAAATGAAAACTGAGATGTGAAAATGGGGAGCACAGACATATGAGTATGAGCATGTCCACGAGGACAAATTGTGCTCCTGGCCCAACTGCTTCATGGTGATTTTCCTGAAATCATGTGCTGAATATCTGCTAAAATGAAGCAGGCAGGAGTGTAAGGAGTGTGATGTACATGCTGATTACCTCATTTCATCTGTCTCTTCAAACCTTCTTTCTTGATTTGATTTTTAAAGGATTTCAAGTCAAGACTGCATGATGTTTTTGACAGTAAACTACTATTTTACCACATCAAGAAAAAAAATGAATGATTATTAGATATTTAGCTAATATCCAAATAGCTGCAGTGGAGACCAACAAAAAATCTAACAGTAGACAAGTTTTGTTTGATATTCCTGATTATCAATTATATTTAGTTATTGCCTAGTAATAGAGTCTTGATATCTTAAAAGTCTCTCAGAGTTCAGTGGCTCACCTGTCTACACAAAAAAAAAAGAAAGACTGTTCTGAAAGCAACTGAGATCCTTGAAATTTCTCATATTTAACTTCAGAGCATATACTTGGAGAGGTGGTGGTGAAGTACTAAAAACTTCATCACCATTTGGTTTGGATCAAACTGTGAACAGAAGGACCAAAATTATCATTGTGACCACAGCACTATGGGTGTGCAGAACTCCAAGCCATGCGTCAGTGGAGGTGCAAAGGTTCCCCTTTTGGAAATTAGCAGTTCTGTGAGAATATCATTACTAGGGTATTCTGCATGATGGATTTCAAATCTAGAGGCACATCTTTTGATATAAGTCAGGATAAGAACTCGGTAGGTTTGTCTGAAATACCCTAGACATTGTGGAACAGAATGCAGTAAATTACTTAGCAGACAAAAGGGATAAGTCAAACCTCTAAAGGATAGGGTCCTATGGTTACTGGAAAGCATTTTGTGCATTACTATGGTTCTGAAACAATTTTATAGGTTTATACAGGGTCAAGAACATAAATGATACTTGAGAGTACTGCAGCCTGTGGTATTTGCCTATGTGTTGGCTCACACATGTTAGTACACCCACCGTGAAGCATGCTCCCAGGTTCCCACCCCCAGTCTCCAGACTTTAACAAGACCACAGCTGCCGCATCATTCAATAGCCTGGCTTTGCTTGCCTGCAGCAAGCAGGTGTTTTTCGAAGATACCAAGTAACCTGGATAGTCTGTCAAAGAAATGGCCACAATGGAACTTTCCTGGGGAGAGAAACATTAAAATAAAATGATTGGAGTAGTCAAGAAATGTTGGATATGTATTTTACAGATTTGACTTGCATAAACCATGCATGTGATCAACAGATAACAAATTTTCACATTGCTTTTGAAAATAGAACCCTGCTGAATGATGAAATACAAATAGATAAAGCAGCCTTTTCCAAGTTTTAAAATGGCTATTTGCAGCAAGTTGCCTATAGAAACTTGTTATTCAAACTGCTAATTCACAGCTCTTTCTACTACCTACTATACACCAAAATCATGAACCCATACATCATACTGTAAACAGCAATACAGGAATTTATGTCTTAAAGACTTGAATACTATCGTACTCTTTAAATAAGAAATTACAGTACACTGTGGGAATGTCAAATAGATGCAGAAGCACAGCGTTTAACCTGAAAACTCTACGTGGACAGAGCTGTATGCTTGGCACATCCAGACTGGAGGAGGGAAGATCATGTTTTGTACAGAGATATGAGAGGGTACAGTCCTCAAGCAGATAAAGCAGAACTGTCCATTCCAGCTATTACTAATTTCCTGAGGCTTTGCGCACAACTAGAAGAATTTGTAGAGGGAAGTCCTATGTTTTCTGCAGCAGTTCAAACTAATTGATTACAATGATCTTTCTAAAGTATTTTTCCTCTCTGCACTGCCTTCTGTTAGCCTGTCTCCCTCCTTACCCCAACACTTCAGCCACAGAAATTGGACTACTGTTTCCACACAGCTGCCAGAAGCTCCCACTCTATGACCCTCATTTTGTACTCAAGAGAGGGTCAAACACCTGAATATCAGCCCAGAGACACCTGCCAGTCCCACAAATACAAACGGACTATTGCTAGAAATTAATAAAACTGTCATTGCATCTTGCAGCTACAGAAAGGCGAAAGAGCTTGATAGTTCTGCAGCCAGAAAAGGAGCATGCACATATTTAAAATGGAGGTGATGGCATCTGATGGATTTTGAGGTAAGAGGCATATCCGAGTGTCCAACGGACACAATAGCTTACATGCTAACAACATGAAAGTTATATAAATACATTTGCCCAGGCCTAAATCCAGATCACAGAAAAGTAACCATATAGCATGTATATAGTATAGCTATGAAATTATTAGAAAAGTTAAATGCCAAAATACAGTCTGCACTTTTAAAACTACCTGAGTAGTTTTATATTCTTAATTAACATGGAGTTTTTTCCTTTATCTTATTTTTTTTCCTACATTTCCCCATGCAGAAAACAGTGCAGTGACAATACGTTCTACAGGAACACAACAATTGATTCTTCCCAGAGCACAGTATTTTTTCATTCATTTATAGCCTTATGAATGGTCTGATCCAGGCAGAGCACCACTAAGGCATCCGTATCAGCCAGTAAGTCAGTCAATATTTCCTCAAGCAGTCCATTTCTATTTCACTTATTTCTGACATATTTCAAAATGTGCTTTACAACCAATGCAACGTAAGGAGATAGCCAAATTACTACTACTTGTGTTTCCCCATTAGTTTATTAAAATATTAGCCTTCTGTAAGCAACTCGATACTAGCTCATTGTGTTTATTACCATCACATTTACTCCTTCAGCGTCAACCACAGCACAGGAGCAGAGTCTCTCCGCAGCTTCAGAGCCTTCAGTGCTTGCTGCACAGTTCTACAGAGGGATACAATATCCACAGGCTGCCTCAAAGGAAACATTTGACCTTGAGGTACAACAGATCCTCTTTGAAACAAGCTTTCTCCTCCTAAGCAATCTGAAGAGTCAGTCTCTAGAAGCGAAACTGCAGGTATTAGACATGAAGGGAAAAAAATCCTTTTGAAATAAGAGGGGGGTTGGGGAAAGAGGGGACTTGAGCATACTGGATTCCAGATCAGATAATAATGGTTCAGAAAGTGGTTCCCTGGATGGTGAGATGAATGCTAACATTTCTCAGCTTTTCTTTTGTGCCACACAAGGGTGGGAATTACTCGTTGCAGAAAGTCCCATGCTCAAAACAAGTTATCTTCTATCACATACCGCTGCGTCTTTTCCATTACAAAAAACTTGCTCAAAGGCTGAATATTTTTGCACAGTAATGTCATTGCACGTGTTATCATGGTATATTTCCTGTGATTCTCTGCACTTTTAAGGGCTATTGGCTGTGACTGAATGACTTAGATTAACACATATGAATCTCAGAGGCACTAAAACCAAGTATTTGATTTTGTAGGTCTTAAAATTGTTTCATTTGTGTTGCCCATAAAATCCCCCAATTTGTATTTTTCCCAAATAAGATCAAAATTATTTACAACATTAGGCAGCAGCTTTCACACCAAAATTTAAAAAAAAAGACCCAACCCAGCAGCATTTATTATAATAAGGCTGTCCAATAATAAAGTACATAAACTGCACTCTAACACATGAATTGGACATTAATAGCCCCACTGAACCTATGTAGTAATTCAAAGAAGCCAGTAAATCTCATTTTAAGGCCTAATATGAAGCACATCATGCTCACAGAACACTACACCAGAATGCACTCTCTCTGCCGACTGCTGTTTGCTGCAGACCTTATGTTAAGAGTCCAAGCACAAAAAATATTATGGAGTTTTGAACTTTTTCTAAACTGGAGAACAAAAACAAGTCTCTCCCAGTTTTTCCAGGGAAAAAGAAAAAAATCTATGAATGTACTTTCAAAAGAGTAACATGTGAGAGGAAAACAGGAAGCACCCAAAGATATTAATAATATTCTAATCGTGATTCACAAACTAAGCATTAGAAAAATTTCCAGACCATCAAATAAGTAAGTAAAGGAGATGAACTGGGAAGATGAGTCTTTTGGGACAGTCTGTTGCAGAAGTGGGATTGCCAAAAGGATTTCCCATATTGTGGAAGCAAGAATTTACATGTTAAACTGCCTTGGGTACGGAAGGTTAAAACCTGGACCTGGACAACAACATATTATAAGAAAACTAAGTTATACAGAACTGCCGGTAGGATACCATGGAAAGGGTCCATCCACATAACCACTGTAAAAGACAAAAATATCAAACAGTCTCAGGCTGATGTCAGATACTTACTTTGGCTCAGCATGTCACTGCCATGAACTTAGCATTGATAATGAGTAAAGGTTTTGCCAAACAAATTGCTAGACAAATTCAGCGAGCTTTTGACACAAAATTGCCAGGCAATCAAGCAGTATTAGAAAGAAAATTACTAGACAAAGAAGAAATTGAGTCCCATAACAGCAGTTCACTGTACTGCAATAGTGTGTGAGCACAGCAGATTACTGTATCCTTAAAGCACATTAATTTCCACTTTACTAAAAATCATCAAAGAGTTTGCAGGAGTTTCAAATATAACTAAGTATAATTAAAAATAATCTTACCTTCTTTTGATCTTCTAGCTTATGACTTACTGGATTCCTTCCATGTTTGTTCATCTCTGAAGATAAATCCATCACATTCACTCTTTGCCCTTCAAAACGAAATCGGTCCAGCAATACAGCAAACTAATCCAAAAAACAGGGGCTACAAACACAGAGACATGGTGGTCTCTCCATCACACACCATCTCTGAACATCAGTGACTGGAGAAATGACTAAGAAATCCATCGACTGAGCTGACAAAAACTTGGCAGTTGACCCTTGGAACTTTCCAAATCACCATAGCGTTTTAAAAAGCTGATGCATCAGAAGAGAAATATTCATCTGCTATTTGTAATTCCAACTGTTATCTGTATCTTTCTTCACAGGTTTCCATTTTATAGAAGGTTACATCCTGACTGTGAACCTGTTGAGAAAAGAAATAAATCATCAATATTGATTTGCTATTTTCTGTAACTCTTTGTAACTATCACCTGTGTTCCTCAAGTGAGGGGATATTTTTGTCTGTTTGCTTGTCTTGTTGGTCTATTTTTTGATATTTTTTAAAGTAATGAATACTGGGTTTTGATTTAATACTTGACAGGTTGAACCTATGCATGATCTTACTCATTCCCTTCTACATCACAGTGGGCACACAGAGTATTCACAGAGAACAGTTACTGTATTCTAGCTACAGGCATCAAGGAAAAGTTAAAGGACAAAGAAGAGCAAATAGTATTTGACTAAAGGCAGCATAGATTAAATTTTTTCATCATCATTGTATACTTCCTACTCAGTTCCTTCACGAAGTAAGAACCAGTGTAACACTGCCAGGGTCAGACATGGAAAACCTGTAGCCTCAATACTAAGTCCTAGCCCATATGATAACTTGAAAAAAAGAACATTTCTCCCCAGAAGTTCTCCTGAGGGTGTAAGTGGCAGCGGGGAACAAAAACCAAACAAAACCAAATAAAAAACAAGTTCTTTTGAAGTTCTGCTAACAGCAAGAGAAAGAGACAGTGTCTTTCCTGTCATTTTTGACAATAAAATTGTAGAATATTCATGCCTTCAGCGCGATTTAAAGCCAATTGTGTTTAAACTGAATTAACTGAGTAGATGAAGCACACATAAAAAATAATTTGAATGCCATTTCAATTCATTTTAAATGCATAATGTTCACAACATGCCTTCAGTAATGCATATGGAATAGTAAATACTCCTAGATATTGCATAGAACGGTACACACAAGGTCATGCAGTAGTTTCTAATGAAATGACATTGAAAAGGTTATTTTCTATTAACAAAATAAATAAAGCCAAAATTCAGTGGAGTCATTACCAGTATTCTTGTCGGTTTAAACTGTCTTTCAGTGAGATCTAAGGTGCAAGTATTACTCTACTGTAAATGATTTATAGTTAAAGGAAGAATCGCAAACCTGATAGCCAAAGTTTGCTTCCAAAGTGAGAAATCCATATTCAAGCATCTGTTTGTTTGGGGTTTTTTTACCCCTAGGTGCCTAAACCTGTGGTTCAGAAACAAAGACTGTGAACCAACTGTCAAGTCTGACAGCTGTTCCTAGGGGGATCTGAGCTAACCTTTTGTATTTTCAATGGAAACCACTTGTTTTTTAACAGAAGATGTCACTAGGCTGATGCCATGCCAAACAACTCATAATCCTTATTTTTTGTCTTGGTTATTGATGGTATCTTGGATTTCTCTGAGTATTCTCACATTTGCATTTTTCACACAGGTAAAACATGCTATGGTCATGGAGGGTTGTCCTGTTTTGATAACATTAAGTTAAAACCAAGCAAACACAACCTCTGAGCATGTCTAGTTTCACCACTAAATAGCAAGATTTCTTCTTGAGATCCAGTTAAAAACAGAAGAAATACTTAAGCGTTAATCAGAGGTTGGGTCATTCCGTAAGAGTAGAATAAACCCAACAGTGAGACAAAATCAAAAGCTCGATATTAATACAAACAAACATTGACAGCGTGCAACCATCTAAGATACAATTTCTCCTTCAGACCAACAGGTGTTCCAACAAGAAATAGAATTGTAGTTATCCTCAACACTGTAATGTGAGGCACCTATTTCTTATCCATATTTATCTTCACCTACATTTGAACACGGTATCAACAAAGGACTGATGTGCAATAAGGACACACCTGTTCCAAAAATAACTAGAGGCAAACAGAAGACGCAATTGCTTTGTGAAATCGTAGGAATATAAACAGTTGTACACAAAGCCACTGCAGGAGAGAACACAAACCCAGATAGGAGCTTTTTTTCCCAAACAGCCGTAGCTTGCTATGTCTCACCTAAGTGTATAACCGATTTTGTTTGCTATTCTGATTTTGAGAATCACCTCCTCTTGCAAATGACACAGGTAAGCACTATATTACAAATGCACTCAACAAAAGAGACTCAAATACTTGGAGAGCATCTTTCTATCCATTATTTAAAGCATCCCGGGAAAGTCAGTGAAATAACTAAGACTCTAATGCGTGTTAACTGCCCAGAAAATAAAAAGTAGTCATTAAAAACACACTGTTCAAAACTTCCATAGCATCAAAGTGATTTTTCTTGGATTCAGAAGCAGATTGCCTTCAGTAGCACCCTATAACTTCCTCAAACACACACAGTTTTTCTCACCCTGTTTCAACAGAGGCTGAGGTGCAGCAAGACACAGCCTGACATTGCTCTCTGGTGCAGATCATTCCCACCTCTACCCAAGGCCTCACAGGCATAACCTACGATTCCCCCCATCTGACAGTTTTAGAGATCCACAAAACTCACAAATTCATAACATCGGGATGCAGGAAGATGAAACATGAGGTACCACCAGAGGTACCATTTCAGAGGGCTGGAACACCTGTCCTACAAGTACAGGCTGAGAGAGTTGGGGCTGTTCATCCTGCAGAAGAGAAGGCTCCAGGGTCTTTATAGCAGCCTTCCAGTACCTGAAGGAGGCCTACAGGAAAGCTGGGGAGGGACTGTTCACAAGGGCACAACGGGGACAAGGACAAGGGACAGTGTTTTTAAACTAGAGCAGGGCAGATTTAGATTAGACCTCAGGAAGAAGTTCTTTACTATGAGAGTGGTGCAACACTGGCAAACGTTGCCCACAGAGGTGGTGGCAGCCTCATTCCCTGGAGACATTCAGTGCAGTGATCAACGCCTGGATTTACACTTGTAACAACTCTAAAGCTCACATAAGCCAAAACTAAGTTGTTAAAAGCCCAGCAGTTTCTCTGGTTCATTTCATGGTCAGACATATAAATTATAGTGCTCCCCATGCCTGGCAATTATGCTATACTAGGCAATTAAGCTGTTCTGTGGAAGTGTATGGTGTTTTCAAGCCAAAGTTGGACAGAATGCAAATAATTTTGTTTGGACTGCCCTCGGTACTTTTAACATGCAAAGCACAGGGTGGCAATTCTTGCTCAATCCATTCAGCACATTGTTCATGGTCTTCAGCCTTTTCAACATAAACAGCTGTAATTAAATGCTCTTGGCTGGCAATTTTTTAAATTTTTTTTTATAGTGGTACGCTGTTTAGTATTCACCATTTTACACTGATATTTAATGTACACACAGTCACAGAACAAAATATCCAAAGTGTTCTATAAGTCCTAATCATCACACACTAAAATAACCGCAGATTTTACAAGGTGGCCTACATGTGTAAAAGGCAAGATGAATTACATCTTTCTTACAATATTATTGCCTTAACAGACACATAAGAGTCATTCAGTAATAATCTCTAACCATTTACAGATACTCTTAATAAAACAGCCTGGCAGATAAAGCATTTCGCACTGCAAACACAGGCCTGAAGGAAATGAGCAAGCTATCCAAGCTAGGAGCATCCTTAAGACTTTCTTGTTAAACAACACGAGGAAAATATTTTGCAAAAATATTTCGCAAAAATATTTCTGACTGGGGGTTAATGACTTCCTCCTCCAGAGACCACCATGGAAGTCATTCAGGGTGATTAAGCTTCTGCTTTAGGTACCTCTATTACTTGCCTAAAAACAGGTGGATATAATTCAGGTGAAATGTGCCTGAAAAAACCGTTGTGTTCTGCCTCACTGCGAGTGACAGGTTACGCATAGACTAGTGGGGAACTACTCCAGATTATATTCCAAGAATTATTCAGAGATATCCTTTCCATACTAATCATCAACAAAGTTTACACTGATAGGATTTTCAGGATGCAATCAGCATCCTCAAGCTCTCAAAGGCCCCTTCAATATTTCTTATTATTACTACTAATTTCCCTTAAGTGGCACATTCATCAAATATTTGGTGGACGTTAAGACAAGTAATCTTTAGAGAGTGTGGATGTCACAAGTCAAACTGGCTGGGGAGAAGGGGCAGGGAGGGGGAGGTGCAAGCAATTACTGCGTCTTGTTCAGTTCTCATGGTTCTACAAGAAAAGACTTTCTGTACAACCTTAGGAAAACTCTAGATAATAAGACCGGTTTGTTTTGTTTTTTTTTCCCTGGGTTTCCTCCCGCTGTTAGTATCCTTTTGCTGTATTAAAACTCTATGACTTCATAAGGTGCATTTGGTTGGCTACTTGGGCGGTTGCGCACGGAGACACTGCTCTGTTGTAGTTAGCGGTGGCCAGGAGGTGCATGAGGGGTACATTAGAGACCCCATGGATTACTCTGTTTACCAGAATCATATTATGCCCATGTGGACATTCTCAACTTTTGTCACGCAATTAAAGCAACTTTGCAGTGAGTATGAGGCAGATGCAGGTGTGAAACTGTGCCTGTAATTTGTGCTTTTAATTTTTTCTTATTTGTATATAGTATAAGCCTACTGAGCTGCATCCTGGGTATTATCAGCTGCACTGATGATAAAGTTTTATGGTTAAGAGCATTTGAGTTATGTTTTTATTAAAGCATTTCTGCAAATATTGAATCAGAAAATATTTTCTCGTTATGCTAATCAGAAAGGCCACACAAATTTTAGAAGGAAAGAATACCAGTTTTCAGTGGTAATGCCTCATTATCAAAATGGAGCTTCTACATTATGTGTAGCTACAATGATGATGCAGAATTTGAGGGTTGGGAGGGAGCAGAAACTGAAACACAGTATCTTGTCACCTCTCTCAAACATGATAGTGTCTATATGGCGGGACCAAATGTGTCAGCTGTAAATCTCACTATACAGCTAAAACAAATATGAGATACAAATCAGTGTATCAAGATAGCAAAAGAGCTGGGAGAAGAGGTGGAAGAGTGTCAAAGCTCCATGACTCCCTTAAGATGGGCAGTGGGGCACACTCTTGTGCAAAGCATCTTCTGACCCATTGCCCTTAGTGTCAACTCTTCAGGCTATTGCAATAAAAATGAGGCTCACTACCAACATTTTACACAGTTCTGCGAAGTTATTCAGCTCCCCATTGAATACACGCAGTTCAGGGATACCAGAGATGTAAGTTCCATCTTAGATATGGTCCTATGACACCCCTGGGTGATGTGGCAACCCAGTAGAGCTTTAATAACTTCCCCACAGCAATAGCTCCACAATGGCCTCAAAAAAGCTTACCTCTAATCATGAAAGCTTCTTAGTTTTCTTTGTAGTCTTTACCCACAGGGAGAAGGCATTTAGGGTCTCTGCATGGGTCTAACTGCAAACATAATGATCAGGCACACAAAGAGTTATCAGAGAAAGGAGATGATGTTGACTCTTGGAGGATTTGACAGCAATGCCGAGAACATTGGTTTTAGCCAGCATTCAGAATGCAAAGCCAGTATCTGTTCTCTGCTAACACACAGGATGGAAGTACCATAGAAAGGTTTGCTTGTATCATGTAAAAGTGGCCTGGGAAGGCAGATGGTAAGCTCACAAAATACCGCTAAGCAGCAAGGCTTGCCCGATCATTCTTTAGATACACAATTAATTCTGGTCCAAATAGCAGTAAAACTGGTCCAGATATACTCCTGATTCACAGCAATATAAAAAGCTGCAGTGTAAACATCTCTTTCTAATCAATGGAAGGGTGTTTACTCAGATTAAAAGTGACCACATAAAGACAAGTCCAGAGATGATACATTTTGTATTATTTCTGTAAGTGGTTTCATCCTATCCTCTGTATTTCTTCAGCACAGAATGCTATGTTGGATTCATCACATTATCAGCGAGTACAGAATTGCAATTGTTTGCATTGTTTCTGGCTCTAGTCAATTCAAACTGAAACATTTCTTTTCAGATTTGTACACATTAAAGAAAAAAAATAAAGAGGGAATCTAATACTTATATTCTTGCAATGCTGTTCTGCAAAGCAGTACGCTGATTGCCCCTACACAGAATGGCCTAAGCTGGAAGAGACCCTAAAGATCATTTTAATCCAGCCTCCCTGCCGCCAGGACTAGATCCGGCAACACATGGGGACCGAACGGGAATCAAACCCGTGACCTTAGTGTTGTTAGCGCTACGCTCAACTGACTGAGCTAACTGGCCCCAAATCATCGGTTCGAATGTATAAGTTAACACTGGTTCACACAGTGATTTAGCAAGCAAAGTTAAAAATAATAAATATATATATATACTGAAAAAAAACCCAGACTGTTCTATATCCTGATATTCTCAGAACCCATTGCTATAACTGGTACGGCAACTCAAATCCTTTCAGCTTTCTCATATCCTTTTGACTTTCTCAAATCCTTTTTATCTTTTATGGCAACCTCCATCGAAAGGTAGAACACTATGCACTGAATTTAAAGCTGCTAGTATGTGTCGATTTTATTTCAAAACTGGAACCAGTACCTGCCAGGAATGCTTTCTGTCTTCCATCATCCAGTTCTTTGGCAACTGAGCATCAGAGATAAATAAAGCATAAGAAAGGGAATACAAAGCATATTTTTGAGAGAGAGTCCAGTCCAGCCTTCTACTACATTATCTCCTAAAAATTTGATGCAAGGGATGACAGCTTCGTTGCTTGCACAGTACTCTGTGACAGGATACATAACTGAGCATCAATCCTAAATGAAATTTGGTTATCTTACCCAACATACCCTGCTACATAGGCAGTATTTTGAGTGACAGATAAAATGTCTACATTTCAACAGACCTTGCAGAATTTCTGCAGAGGTGTTGCACAGGGCAAATTCCAGCATGAATACTTATTTCAGTTGCAGCTCTAATTTCAGTGGGGTATTTCTCCACTGTTGTTCAAATTTACTTTAAAAGTTCCTCTGTACTGTTGAAATGGACACAATGTCTCCTTCACGAAAACATTATGATGTATTTTTTTACATTTATAATGTTTGGGAACCGACATGAAGAATGAATAATCCTTATTTATGTACATGTTAAATAGTTCACCATATTTGTATTATTACTTACAACATTGCATCTACAACAAAAGAGCTCTGCAGAAGCTACCAACAATCCACATAGGATATAAAAAAAAAAAAGACAACAGTGAGCTGGAAATGAAGGGGAAGATAGAAAGCATATTCTCATATTCTAGGTATACCTTGGAAAAAGTGGACAAGAAAATACAACTTAATAAAAATGCAGGTATGCTTATGCAGATCTTAAATAGTTTTCATACATAAGGAAACTCTTTCAAGTTAATGGGACAAAGAAATTTATGAGGCTCATGAGAAAGACAAAGGGTAATCGAAAATAGTAGAGAGCTTGCATACCTTTGAAATTTTATTTCCTAGAGAGCTATTAAGCCTTCCTTCCTGTTACTTTTAAGTTTTGATTTGCAGGCTGAAACAAGATGCAGCTGATCTGTGCCTGAGCAGTGACCATTCTTCTGGGACATTTCGTCATCCACAGTTATTGCTCTAACCAGATTGCCAAGACATCGGAAATCCCAGACAAATTACCAAATACTCCTTTTTGTCCACTTTACAAAATTTCCAGGAAGAAAAAGGCAATGTGCTCTGGGAAATACCTAACTACAGGGTAGCTCTACAGACACTAAAATATCCGGTACTTCTCAATACCCCACATGTGCTAAAACTTTGCCACTGCTTCACGAATAGCAATCCTGTCCACGGGGAGGTGTGTTCTTTCTGGTTCACAGGCTATGAGTTAGAGAAACAGGAGCATAAACTAGTTACAAATACGTTGCTGTTTTGAGCAACTTATATATCCAAACACAGAAACAGCATACTAAAGATTCACCAGTTATTCTTACATGAAAAGTTAAATCTGCTTCCCTTACCTTACTGGACATAGGGACTTACACACCCCTACTTCAATAAATCTAAATCCTTAAATCTTAAACACACCATTAAATCACACAGCCTCTCTTAATTGACCATGAGTTGCTAAATAACTCCATTGGATCAAAGAGCCAGCTGCTTTCTCAGAACATTCTTAACTCTATGCCTGTTACAAATGATAGAGCAACAAAATCCTACCTATCTTTGCAGAACATGTCTCCATCAATTTCATGGGTGCACCAAAAGCTGCCAATTAATTATTTCGATATTTGTTCAGTGGCAGCCTTTTCAGGTGAACCTCATGCTTATCCCAAGAAATTACATATGGGTGCTGATTAAACATTGCAAGCCATGCTCCACTTTGCCTGGTGCCTCAGTATTCTGCTCATGTCCAGACTAGTCTCTTGCATTTACTTTGATTGATTCAAACAAATAGGTGGCTGAAACAACAAACAGCTCCTAGGGACTGCAGAGCAGGGAGATAGTTGACCAAATGAGACAGCTGTTGACGGGGAGAAAGAGAAAAAAAAAAAGAATAAAAGTAAAAAAGGAAAAAGAAGAAAAAGTGAAAAGGGAAAGGGAAAGGGAAAAAAGGAAAAGGAAGAGGAAGAGGAAAAGGAAAAGGAAAAGGAAAAGGAAAAGGAAAAGGAAAAGGAAAAGGAAAAGGAAAAGGAAAAGGAAAAGGAAAAGGAAAAGGAAAAGGAAAAGGAAAAGGAAAAGGAAAAGGAAACAGAGGGATGCAAAGGATTATAAATATATTCAAGTGACAAAAAACATTAAAATATTTGAAGAAAAAAAGTAGCAGTAGCTGGTGCATCTTAATCAGTAACTAAAAAGATGGTCTTTAATGAAGGAAGTTTATTCATCTTCACAATCACAGGATCACAAACTTGTTTAGATTTGAGCTGGGAAACACCTTCTAGGTAAGTCACCTTCCTGATCTTCCAGTACAGAATAAATTACTACGGTGTATTTTGTAATGCTTTATTCTGGCATTTAAATTCCCAAGTGACACAGCTTACAATGTTTCTCACAGGAGAATATTAAACAGCCCAATAGATCTGAACGCTCTAGGAAGTTTCTTAAAGGCTAGGTACATTAAGTTAAATTTGAAGCCAGATTTAGCATTCTCTATCAATCTTTGCCACCATAGGCAATTTCTTACTCAATATATTTTTACATACTGATTGTATCCTCATAGTTTTGAACACATTCAAAGGTTTCTTTTCTCTTAACATGAATATCTAAGCAAACTCTTACTTGGGCTCAGTTTGGCTTATCTAGTTCTTGATCCATTCAAGTAAAACTCAAGTAGACCAAGAGAATACTCAATATTAAAAATGTATTTCAAGATGTCAAAGTACTTTTTCACTTCCTCCCAAGAACCTGAAAGCTGAAAGCTCGTTCAACAGTTACATTAAAAGAGCTTTACCAAAAAATAAAATGGGACTAGAAACACAGGAATACCTAGACAGTCTTAAGCTTTACTGAAAAGGTAGAACTACAGAGGGTTTCAGGTAATATATAACAAATAATCCTAAAAAATTCATATAGCTCTCTGGCATATAACAACCAACTACGTTCTAGCTCCTTGTCATTATGGGAAGAACATGGCTTTGTGTCTACTAGAACAGAGCATATAGCTGCTCTTGAGAGTCCTAAAATACGTGTCAAGACAATAAGGTACTCGAAGTACAATGTCACACTCCACTTTTTTTTCCTGGAGATGCAAATCTGTTTACAAAGTAGGTAGTGTCTGTGAGATCATCTTGGATGGGATTCATCTGAACCAACACAGATGCACAAGCCTGAGCTAACAGCTCAGTGGTCTCTCTGTAGTTTGAGAAAATAAATTGGCATTTTTATAATGAGATTCTTTTCAGCCTAAATAGCTCTGATGAATCACAACCTAAAAATCCCTACCTCTTTCCACCAGCTGCAGAAAGACTATGTAAGGCATAGACCTTTGATGACTGATGAATGAAATCAGGTGAGAGGAATCTCCTCCTTCACAGAATCACAGAATATCAGGGGTTGGAAGGGACCTCTAGAGATCATCTAGTCCAACCCACCTGCCAGAGCAGGATCACCTACAGTAGATCACACAGGAACACGTCCAGGTAGGTTCTGAATGTCTCCAGAGAAAGAGACTCCACAACCTCCCTGGGCAGCCTGTGCCAGTGCTCTGTCACCCTCACAGTGAAAAAGTTTTTCCTAATGTTTTTGTGGAACCTTCTATGATACAGCTTGCACCCATTGCCTATTGTCCTATCACTGGAAATCATTGATAAGAGTCTGGCTCCGTCCTCCTGACACTCACCCTTTACCTATTTGTAAACATTAATGAGGTCACCCCTCAGCCTCCTCCAACCTAGAGAGATGCAGCTCCTTCAGACCACACTTCTTAAGGGACAGAATACATGAGGTTGATACATTCAAACGAATGTTAGCAAGCTATTAAAAAAATAAATAAATAATAAAAAGAAGCTTAAGAATACTTATACATTTCACCAAGTCCTACTGAGATAATTCCATACAATAATTTACCAGTCATTAGCATCTCATCATTCAAAGTGGAGAGTGGTATCTTACTGCAGGAACATCTGATCTTTTCTGCTTTGTCACAGCTGAAAATTTTCATTGCTCCAGTAAGTGAGCTACCCTAGGGGAGCTATGGATCTGCTGCTTTCACAAAAATGCTGTCTATAACAATTCGTTCTGTAAGAACTATTTCTCCTCTTCTTTAAATTCGAATTTTGACTTGGCAAACATTTTTGAAGAGTCTCACAAAACGTTATCTGATTCCTTTCTGGCATGAAAGGCAGAAATACATCTCTTAAGCACTCCAAACCCTATCCCATTTCTCATTTACTTATGTTAAAGCAAATGTATTGTATACATACTCAAATCAATGATAAACCTTATGAAGAGAAAAAAAAAAAAGTTTCACTATTTTCTTTTAAACCTTAGAAGCAGTTTTCAGAGTGGTTTTGCCCCTTAATATGCAGAACAGTTGACACAGTCTTTTCTGGGTAGATGTAGCTTGTCCTATTTCTGTAACATAGCACTGTGAAGATCTTTTTGCATCATACAAGTTACCAGCCCTGAAAAATAGCAGTAAAAATTGTGACAGTCCTTCGAGTTCTACCTGTGTAGATAACACTCCTTGCATCCCAGTGATCTCTGACCTAGCCACAAGTCCTCTCCCCACCCATACCCTGCATCTATATTTAAAGGTCCTGGGATTCTTTGTCACACAGCGAAACTGAAGAAATTTACATCAAAGGCTCCATCTGCAACACGCTTTACAATACCATTTGTAGTATCACCTACTATTTACTGCATAAATTAATGTTGTCTGCAGCACTTGTTATTTTGTTCTCATTTCTGAGCACTTTTTAACATCATGCAAACATAGAGTACCACAGATTTTCTTCAGATCCTGAAAGCAAAGCCTTAACAGTGAATTATTGTTAATCCACGTTCATCCAAGCTAATTATAGGATCTATTATTTAGAAAATATTACTTTCCCTGCCTTTTGCCCCTGAAAAGGATATGGCCAAACTTGAAACATGAATTTTTCAGACTGTTATTAAAAGCTAGAACAGCTGTAAAAGGACACTGTTTCTTGCCTCACTAGTGCAGCTATTTTCATTTACATCAGAGATTATTTTAATATCTCTCCATCTACGACAGATCAATTAATCTTGTGAAAAGCAGCAGTAGAAGACCTCTGTATCACTGGTGATCACTTTAGCTTGCTCATAAAGCCTAGGCAGCACAAGTCTGGTTGAGACTGGGCAGCACTTTGGATTTCAAGAGATATGCCTGCACAGTCTATAGTCTGGCTTTTCCAGACTACCCATTGGCTTTGCTGATGCTCAGTATTCTAGGGTTATTGTTTTAATTCTCCCTCTAAAGTATCGTAAACAGCCTCTCCTTATATTGCCATTGTAGATGTTTCAAATTAACAAATTACTGCAGTTTATCCCTAAGCCTCTAAAAATATTTAGAAATACAAGCACTACCACGTACAGAGCAACAAATACTACCCTTAATAGCCCTTTCTCAAGGAGTCCAGTAACTCAGGGAACAATACTGCTAAATCTGCCTTCCCTCTTGGTACCACAATGGCTACATGTATGACATCGATCTATAACTCACCCGGTTTGAAAGCTTAACAGAGCGTATGTTCCTCTTTTTAAACAAGCACACGCTCCAGCCCTTCAAAAAGTGCCAAAAAATTAAGTAAGTATGTTTGAAACATGCAGTAATTTAAGGAAAAAAGAGATGTTAATTAACAATGCAAACAATTCTTATTTTCTCTGATGAGACAGCTGTCATGTAATTTGCCCTCCCAATTATTAAAACGTGACTCATGTCACAAACATGCCGCTGAATTAGACCACAAACGTGCACTGCTTGCACTGCTGTATTTACATCTAAATATTGTCGGTCTCCCAGGCGCGACTGGTAATCACCACACAGAACATGTATCATTCAAAAGATAAACAAATGTGAAGGTCAGAGATCATCCGCATTGACAAAATAAGCACAATTACTTCATGTGATCAAACACATGCGGATAGAGTCTATTAAGGACTGTGAACAGTGTTCAGCTGGAAAATATCTGCATCTCATCTGTATAATAATCTGAATTCACCATTAGCATTACTATTAATCACAAAGCATGTGTGAAGTAACTCAGATTTAGCAGCTGTGCTGAATATGTATTTTAAGAAAATCTGGTTGCTGAAATTATAGACGCAAATTTAATTAGTTTGTTCACCAGATGCTGACTAGCAAAAGGAAGACTGAAACAGTTCTGCAAAATGTACTACATACTCTGTCACAGAAACAGTATCTTCCTGAAGAACTTTCTGCAATTAACTGCATTATATAATTATCTTCAAATAGTAAAGTTTCACCCTAAGAAAACATCCCAATCCTGTTAATTTTCAACATCCAATAATATTTCAGAGTAATAGGGTAATTCTGAACATATTACTGTATCTAACACCATAGGCAACAAGCACAGAATATTATTGTTATTCACAAAAATACTCCACACTATATTTACAGACTCAGAAGTTCAATGGCTGGTATTACATAGCATGCACACAGATCTCAGACAGATATAACAGCTCAATGTATATATTTATTTCAGTTGCTTTTCCATAACTAAAGCAAACTTTTGTTTAAAGGAAGCAGCCTAAACAACCTCAACCAAAAATAAAGATTGCTACAGTTATCACCCTCTATTACTAACAACCACCTTAAAATACTGGTGCAATATTGATGTATTTTTTACGAACTAGAGCACTGCATCCAAAATCCTGAAAATTTATACAAGGCAGCATGATATGAATGATGTCACATTTCATAAAGGCTTATACATACCAGATAATGAAGTAAGAATGCATAATTTTTCATCTTGCCACTGTGAGATTCTGCATGAAAATACTGCATTACTGCTACTTACTAATTTCTACATTCTTGCTGCTTGCAGATTTTAAAAACAAATAATAATAAAAATCACAGAAGTGGATGTTAAGATAAAAGAAAAGGTTCAGAAAACAATGTCTCTACCCAAGGAGTGGATCGCATTGCACTGATAGAAATTTAATGGTTCTTCAGGAAGCATAATGAACAACCTTATCTCAGGAGACCTCTGTTCTCTACACACATCAAGAGAGGTGACAGCTCATCCTTCCCAGAAGCCAATACCAGGAGGAAAGCGCGCTGCCTGAGAGCGTTAAACCTACGGCATGTTAGATGCCTGCTGTCATCAGAGACAAGTATTACCATGCAGCCTACCAAGTGAGCTCAGATCCTGCAATCCACACAAAGAGCCCTTTCTCGTATTTCTCTGCAACGTGAGCCGAGAACATCTCTGTTGAATCTGAGCACGTTTGCCTTTACTAGCCTGGCAGCCTACTACCTAACTCCTAACTGTATCGCAAAGCCAAGTCTGGTCTTTTCTTGGCAGGTGGCAGGGAGTTGCCCAGGCAGCGAAGGCAGCTCCCTGGAGTGGAAGGGAATACACGGCTTTATCCTGCCAGATTAGCGGTGGCATTGATTGGCCGCGAGAATATTTTGCGCAAACATCCTCACATAGAAGGTGGATCTCGAATATCGAGCCTTGATTGCGGAAATAAAAGATAAAGCTGTGAAACATTTGGGGTTATGGGAGCATTTGTATAAGCTTTCTCCAAAAGAAAAGCAGAAAGCAAACCAGCCTAACTCAGCAACTACGCATTTGCACACACAACATTCCTAGATAATAGGAAGCAGAACATAGTCTTTTGCAAAAGAATCATCATGAAAATTCATGACCTGGTCACACAACGTAACTGAGGCAAGCAAAAGACTCTGTGCTGTGTAAAGGCTTGAGAAAGGGATGAGTAAGCAAGTTTTGCAAGCAATAAAACAATCTTCTCTAGTCTTTAAACACATATTCGGGGGGAAAAAAAGCCTCATCCACCTCAACTCAGTATTTCTAGGACTAACTTCTCAGTATCAGCAAGAAGTTCAATCTGTATTCTGGTATATGCAGTCTGGAGCAACTGATTCTTATTGCTCTAAGATAGGCATTAATTCACTCAAGGCTTAGCTGTACTGCATAAGATGCTATTAGTAATCCAGTGCAGTGCTGGGCACCCAAGCAAAACATCAATACCTTTGCTGCAACAGTTATTTTCTGCTTTTTTTACTGTATCTAAAAAAATACACCAAGAAAACATCACTGAGAGAAGTATCAGGCTCTCTCCTCTTGAGCCATGAAAACAACTGTTATTCACAAGGAAAAAAAAAAAAAAGAAAAAAAAATTGTATTTAAAGCAATTTTTGAATGTGGTTAAACTGCTAGGGTCTCTGCATTATGAATGCGTCTGAACACGCTTATTCATTTGTAAGAGCAAAGAAAGTGTCACGAATTCTCTTCCCCATCTCTTTTTCTCCTTACTCTTTAATGAAATGGGTTGAAACAAATAAACACAGTCCATTTTCATGACTGCCTTATAAAAATAGCAGTACTAACAAACATAGTTTATCTGTGCAGTTTACCACAGATGTTAGTAGCACAACAAAGTCAAAACCCATAATTTATGATCTGAAATTGTTTTAATTAAGTACCTGCAGTGACATTTCTCTGCATAATATTTTCAAGAACAAAACAAATCAAAACAATGCCAATGTTTTATAACCAAGCCACTTTCTGTTCCAGCTTCTATAATCAGGCTAAGAGGCATCTTAGCAGCCATTTGAACTTAAAAGAACACAATCTTCTACCTCCCCGTAAACTGGTTAAAGAATTAACATCGGTGACCATGAGATTCACATTTCATCATGTGATCACCTTGACTTTGTGAGCTCTCTTTTCCCCTTAAGTAAAAAATTGCTGTTGAGCTGGATAAACATTTTAACACCGTGCTCTTCATTAGTACAGGACGAAAAATGGAAAATGATAGCAGCCATCCTGTTCACAGCAGGCAACCGTCCACAGTAAAACATCATCACAAAAGCAAGTATTAAGTGGTAGTTTTAGCAGAGCCAAGAAGAGCTGGAGGCGGGAGGCGAGCCATCTAGGACAGGGCAGAAGCACCGGCAGGATAACCTGCAGTACTGCTGCCCACGGTCCATATGTTCTGTGAGTTCCTTAAGTTCTCTTGCACAAGTCTTTAAAAATAGCTCCCTGTTTTCATGATAAATAACTTTTCTCATGTATTCCATTTATATCGCGCTTTCCACCGGGCAATTTTCAAGTGGTTAATATTAATTAGCTCTCAAAAGGCTCCTATGAAGCATTTAAAGAAGAGAGACAATCATTTCGCCCACACTTCTATCCTCTGTGGCACAACGTGACAGCTTCTTAAGTGCAAAATAAAATAATGGAGAACCTAAAGCTGCTGAGGGTAAGTTTTCTTAAGCTCGGATTTTCAAAGCCCTATTCAAGGCCCCAGCTGGGCTCCCGTGGGCTTCTTTGAAGATTCCAGCTTTCCTAATGAACCCAAGGCTCTTTTGTTCAAAGACAAAACAAAAATCTCAGTTTTATTAAACCCTATTAAGTGCATACCTTTGCCCCATTCTTGGGGTTTTGGGGGGTTGTTTGGGGTTTATTTTGAAGGCTGTGGACAGTACTTATGTTTTCTTTGTTCCCCATGAATATTTGGCTCCAATTTTCTAGAAAAGCAACCTACTATTGCATCTCAGACTTAGCAGAATATTTTCCTTTTTCCTTTACATAAAACACAAAATATGAAATTAAGATCATATATAAACCCAGGATGAATTAAGAGCAACGAAGGAAAAAAACTGTAAAGTTATATTTCAAATGTCTGAAAATTGCATAGCCAAACAATACCTGGCAGGTAGACTGTAAGTAATATTGCACAGCTGCTTTGCATTCTAAAGGCTTAATGTACCACCAATGGTAACTCATTTATACTTAATTGCTATTAAGACTTTTTTCTTTTGTCCATCTGTGATATTATGATACACTAAAACTACTTTTTTAAATGGCAAACACTGCAGACTCTAGCACAGACATCAGGAAGTGCATTGGAGGAGCAAGAGAAAAGGATTTCACACTCTTCAGAACAGCAAAATACAATCTGAAAACATCTACTATGGGGATGGAGATTGCATAGATGAATTATCAGTAATGAAAAGAGTAGTTGATGTTAATAACCAAGTTAAATTGGTAAAATAAGCAATTAAAATGTCATCCTTAATTAAAATGCCAATTAGAGCAAAGGGTTATTAAGATATGTGTCAGCCACTAAAAATGATGCATCCTAACTCTTTTACATGAGGTCCTTTCTTCCAGCATCCCTCAAGAGTAAGAGTTTTTACTTGAAATAAGACCAGGCTTTCATTGCCTTACTTTAAAAGACTTGGTGTTCAAACCATTCCAAAAAGCAAAAAATGATAGTGCTACAACACACACACACACAAAGAATTAACCAGATTTTAAGACAAAGAGATACTGAACACATGCAAAAAATGAAAGAGCAACTGTGCTAGCCTGAGGGTAGCTTGCTACAGCAGCTGATATGAAATGCAGATCCTCCTTCCCAGCCCCTCGCCTTTGGAAGGGAGTCCCTCAGATTTCAAAGCTTGGGTAACGAGGAGACAATAAAACATTATAATCTGCTAATGCCTATTACCACTGATTCACAGGACTTCCTCTCCCTTCAATTAACCCACACCACATAGATCACTATGGTTTACTAGACAATGCATGAGGACGAGGATTACACAATTGACATAAGATAATGAGCGCGGTAGAAACAGAGCAATAATACTCGCAACAACCCCTGTAATTGGAGCTGAGATACTGTAACGACAGATCTATTAGCACTAGGTCGCTGGAAAAATATCTGCGTTTCAAGCTTACAAGGAACAGTTTTCTGACCTGAACTAAAGCTCATAATTTTGTGATTTTTTTTCCCCTGTGGATCTCAGTGGGCTTTGGATCAAGACAGTAAGGTTATTTTGGTATCTTAGTGTTTCTTCACTCAATCACGTCAAGCAACAATAAATCTATGCATATAAAGTAGTCCACCAATCTGATACCATGCTGCCTTCCTCCTCTTTCAAGCCCAAAATTAAGCAAAAATAAAAAATAAATAGAAAAATAAATAAAATAAATACAAAATAAAAAGAAATAGAACCCAGAGAAACTTTCACTCACAAGTCTGAACACAAGTTTCAAAACCTAAAAAGTAGCAGCTAAATGAATAAATACACATACATAAAATTAGTTTGAGCAAATCCACTTCTTTGGTTTTATCACAACCTAGCTTTCTCCCTGCTTTACACCAAACTCCCTTAAGCTGCTTCATTTAATGATCTCATTGGAGAAATGTAATTTATTTCCTGAATATGTGAGCCAACTAATCTGTTCAGGGCCTAATCAGCCTTACCTCCCAGGGCTTTGCCTTCCGGGGTGAATATTCTACTGGTAAGATTAAGACTACTAAAAATGAGGTAAAAATTAATAAAATTAAGAATTAGATGACTCAAATTGTCTTCATAGTTTTCTCTTGAACCATGAAAAACAAATAAATGAACTACCACACTTAGTGCCTATTCATCACCTTTATTTACAGCTTCTTCTATAAATTCATTTCATCACTATGCTTTATTTCCAATACAGAATACTAGAAAATACATAAATCTCACACTCTTACAGCAAGGTGTGGGAGTTTTTAACTAAAAATACAATGCCTGTATTTTGTTACACTTGAGGAGAACATGACTTTATTCCAGACAGTTGTGAACCACCAAGAAGGACTTTACCACTCTCTGCATTAAAATCTGCAGAACCATCATTGACAATGCTGTAATTAACCCATTTATTGTGCTTTCTTCCCTATTGCCTGTTGGCATTCAATCTGCCCTTTGATGACAAAAGATGCAAACCAAAGAAGCAGACCTATGAGGTTTACGTTCCACTTAATTCTGCTTACTGAAACTCAGCCACATGAACAAAATCTATGTGATTCACTCCAGACAGGCCATCAAATGCCAACATGTTTCATAATACAATATTTGCAGGAAAATAAATAAGGGGAGGCTAGAATGCTGTCTGAAAGTTATTACTAAAGCCCTAGAAAATTGTTTTCTGAAAGGCTCATAAATTGGCTACTAATTAACAGGTCACGGTCATATCTCTTTAACAGTTGGATCAACAACTGAAAAAAGAATTCGTTTGCTTTATCCTTACTGTTAACTTTAGCAGATGTTTTCTGAGCAGCATAATAGCTAGCTTAATTTGTCCCTGTATTCATTCAGTAGCATCATTTGTACTTAATAATCTGTTTCATGGAGTTACAAGCAAAGTTCGGAAATTGGCTCAAAATATCCCAAAGCAGGCTGGCCAGTTCACAATACAGAAAATGGCCCTTTCAAAATCATGGTCACTTCAGAACAGATGCTCAAAGTCCTGGCAAAGTCCTAAGAGAGACTAACCCTTCCAACCCCATCCAGCACAAGCAGAGGAAAAGGGGTAAAAGTTACATTTACACTCAGTGCATTGGCAACAACATATCCTTACTGAAAATCAAACCAATCTAGAGGCTGTTCTAATTTACACTTAACACTATGCAACTCAAAGAAGCCTGCTTAGCAGCCAAGGAACTGGGATATATAGGCATAGTCTAGCCATAGTCCAGTCTAGCCTAGAAGTCCTGTTTCGTTAAAATTTCTCTTCAGATTGTGACCTGTCTGGAGATGAGATAGTGCTACCAAGGAATCCTCAGGGAACTCCCATAGTTCAGAAGCTGAGCAGAATCAGGCTTGCAACTAACTATACGTTACAATACATAATGCTCTACATCCCAAATATTTATTACATGGTAGAAGTCTCTTGGTATTATGTTTCTTTGGGTGATAAATTGTAATGACTAACTTAATGATGACTAAACTGAATGCTGACAGTTGAGAATGAGTCATTTTTAATTACTGTTAATAGGAAGAATGAAACCTAAAAAATGTTGATCTCTGACTACAAAAATAAGGTAGCATTACTGTAAATGTCCTTTTATTGAACTATTTATGGAGTACTCTGAAATGAAAATAGACAGGACAAGAGCTGTTCAAGATTTGAAAGGTTTCAGTATCTAATAGGATTGCATCAAAACAGACTACAACAGAGATCAGTACATCAGAAACCTACTAAGAAAAAACAAACAAGCTATTCCAGCAGAAATTAAAAGATCAAGAACAGAGCCATCTACTAATAAAGCACATAACAACTACAAAAAAAAAACCCAGAAAAATTAGTTACAGTAAAACATGTCAAACAAAAGCTCTAGCTCTATACTATTGGACATCTCTTTTTCACTGCCTTGAGAAGTACACTTTAAACATAGCTGCCCTTGGTTTCCACTAAATCAACTGATCCATCATTTTATGAGTTATAAAGCTCTTGCTAGCAGAAGACAAATAAGTCTGAATTAAAATGGAGCTAGATTTACCAGAATTAGATTAAAAATACTTATTATATCTATGAACAGCAAGCTTGCATTGGTGCTTGAAGTGTAGTTTCTACAGGTTATTTTGAAGTTAATTAATAGCATTCTGACTCTACTTTATTTCTAAATTTTCAGCTCTAAAGAGAGCAAAGGAATGAGAAGCGTCAAAAGAATTAGCATGTAAAGAAGGCCTAAGGAAACATAAATCACTGAAGGAAAAATAAGATAATGCAGCTTCTGACAGTGAAGCGATGAGTGCACTGAAATATATGACATGAAGAGAAGTAGAGACACTAGAAGATTGATTTTTTTACTAGTATCTTCTCTTACAAATTTAGGATCCCATGCAGATGTTGCTTCTTCAGAAAAGGTGAGAAAATACAGCATTGTGATGATTTGAGTCAGGTTTATCGCCACATGGAATATCAATCAACTCTGATTTCATGAATTGCTGTCTGTCCCTGCCAAACAAGTTTCTCCCATTCTTTCCTCTGCTCCATACTTCTGCATCACTTCATCACCAGAGCCCTATTCACTTGTACAGAGTGGGTTACCTTTCCAGCTTTTCGACTCAGTAACTCTGTGGTGCCATCCATCTCTCCAGCAAGCCCATTTTATTTTCATTATGAATATATGCTTACTGAATATCCATGAACAAACATTTCAAAAGCCCTAACCATGTGTAAAGATACATCATTCTGTAGTCAATGCACACACCCAAGGAGAGGGCATCATTCAAGAAACATTCAGAAAAAAAAGGCTGAAATTTTCATCCACCGGTTTTTAGCTTGAGTGACCTGCTTTATACCAGTCTCTTACCAGGTTGTACTGTGTTAGTACAGGACTAGTCATTCTAAAGCACACAAACTTCTTTTCACATCACCACACTGCCACCGCTTGATGACATGCATTTGATTTGTACACCCAAGCAACAGTGCTACTGTCAGAGTACATCTGGAGTTAATCAGTGATGTCCTGTCTGGCAATCAGTCTCCCCATGCTTCAGGAAACAGAAAAATACCACATATCTAGCAGAGCTTCTTGTGATCCTCACTCATGTACTGAAAACAGAGGACTAGAGTCCATTTCCCGCAGAAAGAAGATTCCCAAAACAAGTACCCATTGAAAAAGAAAAGTGTTTCTTCCAATACCCCGTATATTTTCCTGTCACAGTGATATTCTTTTTCCGTGATACAGCCAACAGCTTTCTTTAGGAAAACATATAGAACGACTTTGTTTTCAGCTGATGATAAGCCTTATCAGAAAGTCCTTCAAAGCTCAGCCTAACCTCTGCTACACAAGAGCATACACATCCACCCTACATCTCAAAGGCTCTGTGTGAGGTGAGTTATTCACCCTGTCCTGTCTTTCCTTACCCTCCTCAGAGCTTCTGTCTTTCAAAGGCCCACACTGCCAACCTGGGCTTTGGCATACTTGTACTTTTCCTCCTTGAAGCCTTCTAATGTTATTAATTACTCTTTTCAAAGTGTTTAATGCTAAATGTTGCAATAAATGGTGTTTTCCTAAATAGCCTTCTTGAGATAAACATCCTGGAGATTCCAACGTCTAGATGAATTTGACAAAATTGTCCTGGGAGTCTTAATTTGATTAAGAATGTTAAGGTCACATGAAGAAAGAAAACCAGCCATTTTAGCTGTAAGTAACTGAAGTACTTATATAGCTGAAAAATTAAGCAGCACAATGCACAATGTAGAGCCTGAAAGACTGGTATTGTTTAGTCTTGACTAAGTCACACATGATTGGTATTTGCCTCTCTGAGTGCAGTGATGTGCAAAACTAAATCAAGTTGTTTTAACGCGTTTATTCCTGTAAGGATAGGGGGAAAAAAAGCATCCCAGAAAAACAAAAAAGCAAACTGTGTAACATCACCACAAGCAGCAAAGGTAATAGCGCAATAGTCTACCTGACACAACTCTGCATGTCCAAGTCTGTCTCCACTTCTCTTTCTCCATGAGGGCATCTGAGGACTGATCTTTGCTGCCTGCACCAGGCCCATGACTACATCAACAGATTATGGGTCCTCTTCTCATGACCTACAAAATCTCTCCTGGTTGGCCACTGGCTGCACTGGGTATGGTGTGAATTCACTCTTTTGGCAGAGTAGCCAGCCCCAGGCTGGAATGAGGAAGGGTTTGTCTGTTCGGGATCTTAGTTCTAAGAAACTCAAAATTCAACTACCAAAACAGAGCTCATCCCTAACAAAAGGCCAGCGTTTTGTTTGCAGGTTATAAGTTCAGCACTGCATTCCCCTGAGACAGAACTAAAGCCATTAGCAGAATTTCTCTTCCATCCTCTTTGCGATACCATTCTCTTGGGAAATTAATTAAAAGCTTACACTTATCCACACTAAGACTTGCTGAATTTCAATCTGGGCAGCTCCCTCTCTCCTCCTCCCCAATCTCCATGGGGAAAGTATGATAAAATTATTTCCAAGAAAAGTCAGATGTGATGTAGCACCCCACATATTAATACTTTTGAGAATATCACCATAGAGCACTTTATTCTACACTAGTTACAGTGATTGATATAAAATATAAGGGACACAATGTTACTATCACAAGCTTCTCAAAAACAGCAAAGAAAACTGAGAAGACGACAGCTCTACACTGCTGCAAATGTTCAGAAAATTACTGCTAGCAATGAACTCACGTGTTACCAGCATAGAATTGTGTCTTCTCATAACGTATATTCACATAATAGGCACAGAGTAATTTTTCAGAGGCAGCCTGTGACAGCTTACTTGGAAATCAAGAAACACGTACTATATGACAAAGTTGTTAATAATGGCATCGTCCTACAGCCTGACAAAGAGGTTATTCATTTGCTGTCCATTACACACTGGCTGGATGATGCTTGATAGCTCCAAAGGAGAAGAATATCTGTTTATATTCTCACAAGTAAGACATTAATAGTTTAAAAATCCATATTAATTGTGCAGTGAACTATCTGAGCATAATGCTGAGCTGTTCTTTTAACTTCAGATAAGCATAAAGCTGCATTTATATACTCAAATGGTTTTCATACCGGGGTAGACCAGTACATTTTCACATGATCTCTACTAGAGAAGAATCCAAGAACAAAAATGAAAACAAAATTCACAACAGAAATAGATTTGTTTGCAAGAATGTCTTTACAGATCTTCAGATTTATTAATAACAAATGCCTTGTAGCTATTACCATATCTCCCTATCAACTATACACATCAACTACAAACTACACTTTTCAATATTTTACTTCTATATAATTAAGCATACAAGCTGAAGACCTATGCTTTTATAAATATCAATACACAGCAGTTACTGTCAGAAGTGATTGCTCTGTCACTCAGTAAAAGTAAAACAAAAAATCACTAAGTGTTCGCACATGTATTTGTAACAAAGAGAAACGGCAGTTTGTGCTTCAGGAGAACTCCTTTTATAGTTCACATAGGATATAGGGCATGAGAAGTACCAGGCTCAATGACCAGCTGAAAATAAGTGCATAAACAATCTTCAACATTCTTCTGTATCGCCATCTGCAGTTCACATACCTATAATGCCCCACTGCATAATAGCTACTTTAAAACATTCAAAACTTGCATATAACACTTGGAGGGTTAACTCCCAAAAAATAAATAATGAGCATCAATTTTGCAAGCACTCCAAAATATGTACAACTTGACCTCTAAAATTAAATCTAAACTAAAATAAACTGAAATAAAAACACCACACACAAACAAGAAAGATTCATTCAAAGTTGTCAGATGGTAAATGTAGTCATATCTTCACAGAATTAAAAAAGACTGGCAGGCAGGAGACTTTTATAAAAGTCTCCAAATATACAGAACCCAGTCATACAAAAAAATCACGGTTAATACTCAACAGCAGTTAAAAACCGAGAGCTCTAAGTGGTCCATACTAGAAGGCTGCAAATCTTTCATATGAATACCCACAACTCTATGTTAAACAATCAAAGAACTCTTACAGGTTCAAGTAAGCACATCTGAGTACCTAATGACACTGCTGAGGGTGAAAAACAGGAAGAAACTGTAGCATCCAAAATAACATTGTTAGAAGCAAAAAATAAAAAATAAAAAAAAAAGGAATACTGCGATTGCAGTGGCCTCATCCACATTACAAAGATAGGGTGTAAAATGCAAGCTTAAGTAATTAAAAAAAGGTTCACGCAAGGACAACATATTAAGCAACAGAAATATAAACTGTAAGCATACATGTTAACAAAGAATATGTTTTTCTTCCACTTTTAATATTTGTAGATTTAAGAATTCATTTTACAGTGAAAAACTTAAATGAAACTCAGTTTTAATCTGACATTGGTATGAAATAATGGATGACTGAAAACATGAGCAGAGATTGGCAGATTGCTAAGCAGGAAAACAACTGTTTTTCTGTGCCACGGAACAAACTCGTGTGGAGTCCAGACATCGCACTCTGCAGTGGAGCTCTGAGTCTCTCACAAAGCTGAGGCACTGCTTCTTATTTTGGGAAAATAGCCACAAAAAGAATGATGGTAAATCAGAGACAGAACCAGGGGGAATGCTTTCAAGTTGCAACAGGGCAAGTTTAGGCTGGACATTAGGAAGAAATCCTTCACGGAAAAAAAAAAGAGTGGTCAGACACTGGAATAGACTGCCTAGGGAGGTGGTTGAGTCGCCATCCCTGGATGTGTGTTGAGTGATATGGTTTAGAGGTGAACTTGTAGTGTAGGGTTAATGGTTGGACTCGATGATCCCAAGAGTCTTTTCCAACCTGAATTGTTCTATGATTCTACCTGTGTCTTGGACAAATAAACTGAAATCTTACAATGTAAGAAGATTCTTCTGTAGAAAGGAAGATTACCAAAAAAGTGCCACAGAAAGTGTGAATATCTCTTCGTAACAGAGTATCTGTGTGGGAGAAAGGACATGAGTCTGAGGCAGTTTTCAACATCACATACTCAGAAATACATAAACGAACAAGGAAAGCATGCTGGTGAAGATGGTGGTAGTGAAGTGGTACTGCCAGGATGGCATCATTCTCAACAGCTACGATTTCTCCTCACCAGGAAGATGTCACTGAAACCTCCACAGCTAGAAGGAGGACACTGACTGAGAGACAAAGCCAAATGAGTAAGGGAAGTGGACAGAAGAGATTTTTTTCCGTGCCTGGCAAACAGTTATCTAAAGAAGTGTTCGATAGACCATGCTGCTGAGTTACATTTTCTCTTCAGATTTTCCAGATAGAACAGGGTCTCACTGTTGTGAGACCTGAGAAAGGAGCTCTAGCAGTGTCATTGCTGAAGACTCAGGGAAAAGATGCACCTTGCAAGACCTTCTGTAAAGGCCAGAGCAGCAGTACAAACCCTTCCATCCCACCCTAACAGATTTACCATTCATGCAGCAGATTTGCCAGCTTTCTAATAACAGGCATCTGCAGAACAAGTGTTCAAAAAATGTGTAGATGTGGCACTTCATGACATGGTTTAGTGGTCATGGTAGCGTTGGGTAGATGGTTGGACTAGATGATCTTAGAGGTGTTTTCCAACCTTAATGATTCCACGAACATACTGCGCTGGAATCACTGAGCACAGCACTGCAATAACTATGGAGACTGAAGTTCATGAGGAAGACAGCTCTTGCTAAGGGCTTCTGCGGCCACAGGCTTGATCTGGCCCATCCGAAGAGAGTTCGCATAATGTCCTGAAAGAAAGAGACCGCAGATTGCACAGATTGGTTCTAAATAAGGATGAAAGCCAAGAGCCCCTGTGCTAGAGCCAGGGCCTTTTCTGGTCTAACTTTTGCCAGAGTTTCAAGAGAGCAACTGGGAGTCAGGTTAAAGAAAGAAATACAACTCCTGTCCAGATAGATTATACATCCTGCTCGGGTTTTGTAACTTCGTGCTGCTGTAGGGGTAGATCTGGTATTAATAATTTTTCTAAAGCTTTGTGTTATTTTTCCCATAGATTTTTTGTTATTTATGTATTTGCATTTAAAAAAAACCCCAAACCTGCCAAGGAGACAGACAGAAAAAAGAAAGATTATTTCTGCATAAAAACTTTTAGTCTGCGTGAAACAGAAGAATACTTCTTAGGACCCCTCAAGGCAAAAATGAGGAAAGTGGGCTAAAGAAAAGCCATACATGCATACCTCAGCATGTATTTCTGCTGATTAAAGAATAATCTTCATAGCAGGAAATGAGTTAAAAGTCCTTGAATCTTACACTAGCATATATCTCTATACTTAGACTAATACAGATTTCCCTGAAGCTGTATTAGTGCTCTCATTTGCGAGCACACTTAGAGAAAATCATTTAGTCAACACGAGAATTACTTACTGTTAAAGTGTGTCAACAGGTGTTGACTGGGGTTTAAGCCATTACTCTACAGGTTTACTTCACCAGCAGAAGATTTGAAATAGGACAATTCTAACAAGTGCTTCACAGTGGGAAACTACTAAAATGAACAAGAATTTGAGAAAAAGCCATTAAAGTAAATTGAATTTTAGAAAATAGGGACAATCCATTAGGACTGAATTCTTACATTAAGAAATTTGGATCTAAGTAATTTGGTGAGTATTCAAGCAAAGATCTGAGAATTGGTTTGGTATGTTTGTGTTTCAAGTTTTAGAAAGTTGTCTCTTTATTGACTTGCTTTCTTGGCCACCTAGTTTTTTTGTTTATACATGGTCTTGTAAGTAATTTTATGTTAGCATTTATTTGGAATCAATTGCGAATTTGATAGAAGTAGCAAGGATTTGTATAGAACCAAACAAAAACAGCTGCCCAATTCAAAAATCATATTAAAGTATTAAGAAAAAAGAATATGAACCTTCTTTCATTATGAAAATAAAATTAAACCAAGCCACATTTGGCAAATAACACTGTGAATATCAAGAGCTTGAAACACTTCACATCTCTTTTCGTATAGATATAAAATAGACTATTTGCTTATTTTTTCTTCTTAGAGGCTATAAAATATTATTTCACTGCGAAAGACACATTTACTCTCACAGTTATTGTTATATTACCTATAGCTTCTGTACCACATGCAAAAGTATTTACATGTTGAGAGAAGACCTAGAAATTCATGAGTCTGTAGAATTCAGACACACTGGAAAACCAGAACACAAATTGATCAGATAATAAGAATTCCATCTTGTGACTTTTAAAACATTTAACTACATTAAGAAAATATCCATAACCTGGGAGAAAAGCCCTCATGAGAAGAAATCACTAAATTCTACAAAACAGAAGAACTGGGAAAGCCGTAGCAGTAATCAATAGCAAGATCCCACACTATCATGATTTGTGATGCCAGCTTCATTGTGTTTGTGCTGCATCTAAACATTCACCAGACTAAAAGAAAAAAAAACTAGGAAGTACACTTCTCAATGAATGTGACAGGAAAGTAATCAACTCCTAAGTAACTGGCAGCTACACAACTAACTTTAGAGATGAGCTCACAATCCAAAACATAATTACGTGGTTTTTGACTCTGAGGTGAAAGGCTCAATATTTACAGAGTTTGAGGTACATTTATAAGCTTCCTGGTTTCGAGGGACTTCCCCTCCACGCCTTGGGATAATGCTATGATGGCTGAATTTCTTCTTCCTCCCCCTTTAGGGATGGAAGCTGCTCGCAGGAGACCAGACTTTCACCTCAAAACCGTGATGTGTAAATCCAGTTTCTGCAATACCTGTAGCAGAGCAACAGAAGAATATGTGGACACAGTATTGCTGACAAAAATGCTTCCAAGCAATTATTCCTTGCAAAAATGCATGCCACTGTTGCAGTGAGTATGGCATTCGTAAGCAATTCCATATTTTATTCAGCTACAGCAAGGCTGTTCCTCCAAACAGACTGAGAAGCACGAGCACAGATAGCAGTTTCCTAGTGTGCCCAGACACAAGCAGGGAATTCAAAGCCTGTTTCTCTTCTATTATATCAGCAGATTTACTTTTTCTGAAGGGCACAGCAGCCCACTGTCAAACCTTACCAAAGAGATGAATCGCCACTGAAATCTGAAAAGCTCATTTAGAAGTCAATGTGTCCAGTAAAAGACATAATGCACGTAGGGTAACTTCGGAGCTCAGGCTGGTATAGCACTTGACACTAAACAAAGCTACCCAAATCCAGAAAGCATAGATCTAAGTAAAAGCAGAATTTCTTTCTCTGCTTCCTTAGTCAGAGACTGTATGGCATCACAAGGTTGCCAGTACTGATTCAATCAGAGTAGAAACTCCCAGGATAAACATGTAGCAGATGGCTGGAACCGCAACATACATGCTGTATTCATTCACCCCTTTATTATTCACCCTGAAGTCCCTCTTGACTAAACTGTAATTTTCAGGAAATTGCAATGATAATTGTGGGTAAATGAACAAAAATTAAGCCTCATGCAAATGAACTTCATCCATAAAATATGATTCATGTTGGAGCCCTGTTTTTTTAAAAAACAGAAAATGCAACTGATCTGTTTCTAAGTGCAGATCGGAGCAGATACACAAATACCAAACACTGCAATTGGACACACATAAAAGCTCATGCTGGTGTCTCTGCACACAATTGGGTCCATCACTCGCATTCTACTCTTCTCAAAAATCACCCCTTCAACTGATAGAACTATAATTAGGAGCTGGAGGTTTGTTACTGTGTCATTTGATTGAACTGATCTGCAGTGAGGCTTTCAAAAAGGAACGTGACTTGTGGAGTGAAAAAGGCCTTAAGCAACCAACCTTCAACGGACTTTGTAGGCAGTGGAACACTATTTCACAGTACTGAAGGGCTGTGACATCTGCAAACAGAAACTCGTTTAAAACTATACATGTGTTAAAGTGAACTGGAAGTATTGGTTTATGTATGAAAACAGCATCTATCTAGTTGGAAAGTTTCATTTTTATAGAGTAGGAAAGACAAATAGCTTTTGTAAATGGATATTATGAAGTCCCTCAAATTTAATTACATGTGAATTACAACAGTGGAAATTTAAACGCAGAATTACTGTTCAGAAGGGAAATAAATATTCTAAGAAATGGAAATACAGCCTAGGAGTGGGAAAACAAAAAAGTTGCAAAACCAAATAGCAGTATTTTAAAATATTTGTTGAAATGAAGACAGATATAAAAGGGTTCATTCTCTTGTAAATCACTTTTCTTGGGCCAGCATATTATACTGACTTATGTTGACAGTAAAGCTATGTATAAGAGAGCAAATACTAGTCTAATAAAACCAGCAATAGAAAGAAGCTAATAAATCATCAAGTCCATCACTCTACCTATGTGCAGAGAGCCTACCTGCTCTGGCACATTTTGAAGTGCACTATTTATTCGCGAAAAAGATTATGCAGGAACCTGACATATATCAAATACTGTGATAGACAGACAGATATACACACATTACTAAGCCTGGTTGCAAAGCCTCAATTTGTGGCAGAACCCAATGCTTATCTAACCTCTGTCATTTTACAGACATGGGAATTGATCATAATTATTATTGCAGATAAGTTCAGGTTTGTTCATTCACTCTTCTCACCAAAAAGTCCAATCCTTTCTGTGCTATGGAACGGTTTCTTTAAAAGGTTGCTTGACTTAACACAGAAAGACTAAGGAAAACACAGCCTTTCTTTCAAATCAGATTCTAAACTTAAACAGGATCATGAAGCACCCATAGTCAGAAAACAAACTGCACTTAACTTAGCACACAGCTATCTTCTAAATGAAATAATCAATTGAAAAGAAAATAGGGAAAAAGGTCTCCAAAACATTGCTGATTCTCTTTGAACATGTATTATAGATTAGCCATAGACAAAATTATCACATAGAGCACTAAATCAACCTCAGTTTTCGAAGAAATCACAGAATTATTGTCTGTGTCTCTAGCAAGCATTACTTTTATTCTAGTTTTGGTTACCTGTATGAAAAAGAAGTAAACAAAGGTCTAGAACCAGTGTAACTAGAAGCGGGCAGGTACCAATTTTATCACTATAATACCAGCAAAACTAAACCTAGAACCCTCTTTAAAATTATCAGTATCTACATAGGCTGGATTGTTAATAATGGAAAAGATACAACAGAGACATAATTGTAAATTCAGAAGACTTACCTGGATATGACCAAGGTCTAGTGACACTGTAAAAACATGTACCTCCGGTTCTGAATTCATCCTATCAGATAGTCAGACTGCATTTTCACAAATGCTTGAAATACAAAGCTATATAACTTACTTTTTCATGGCACAAGCACCCAGGGGTTCACTTCATAATCAGTTGTATGGTAATTGAGAACCACAGTTATATTTCAGAATTCCGGATCTGAATTATTCCCTACTATTCCCTAAAGACAATACTGGCTGAGAAAACCAAACTTAGCTATCCAACAGATTAAGCTAGTGCCCAAATTTGTGAATCACTTGTGATGTGAAAGATGTCTCAGAACAATGAGTTCTCTAATTATTTGGGGCCCTTCAAAACTACTTCCTGTAGCTCAGAAGTTCAAGACTGATGTATAGTCTGGAAGCTTGTGCAACTATTTGTTTCATTTGCCACAACAAAACCCAAGAAATAATTTGCTGTCCAACAGTTTTACAGGTGTTTGGGCACAAGCAGTTCCCATTAATGAAAATTATAGCTGTATTAATGCAGTTTGACTTGAAGAAGCTGTAAGTCTGCAATTCTCAATGGCATTGGCAAGACACCGCTTCTACTGGAATCACTAGAATCACTCTGCTTCATTCTCGGATATCACTTTCTCCAATGGTCTTGAAAGCATCTAGTACAACGCTTGTTTGGTTGAGAGTTATTAGTCTGTATTTATTTCACAGTACTGACATGAAACTCTGGCTAAGACCATGATTTCCTGTGCTAAATGTTACATAACAAAGGGCAAAGTCCCTTTCCTGAGAATTTCAGCAGTAATCTTTAAGTCAGGGAGAAATCCACTCAATGCATGAGAATCTTATCCATGCTCTTATTCATGACCACAGTCTATTTAAGAGATTCATTTACAGGAAGACACAGATTTGCAGAGACCCACAAATATCTAATCACACTAAATACTTTGTCTAAGTTGCTGTACAGATCCTGCCCTGTTACTGCTCGCGTCTCCAGGGCATTTCACTTTTCCCCTGCTGAAGTTTCCAAGGCCTTCCCCATACTGCTAATTTGTAGCCCTCTCAAGATCTAAAAAAAACTAAAACATCTCTCCAAGATAGGCTCAGTTCTGAAGGAAGTGCTAAGAAGATGGCTAAGTCTCCACATTTCTCAGACTCTGAAGCAGGTTGCATTCACTTGACACCTATGTCCAACGGTGGCCAGCGGAAATAAGGAAAGCATATGTCTGTGTCCTGCTAAGCTCAACCTTCACCTTGGATCTAGCAGGCAAAGATACAACTCCCCATTCTGCCTGACTTGGAGCATATGCACTGAAAGCGCTACCGAATTTATGATTCTGCATAGAAATGAGGGTTCTGCTTGTTGCATCTCCCACAGAGCAGGAAGCAACCTAAAAATAGAACAACTGAGTAAATCGTGCAGATTGATTTTGGCAAGTACAGACTTAACCCCACCACGATTTTTAGGAGAACTACAAGACAAGAGAAAAAAGCTATCCCATTAACCAAATCAGATAGAGAGATCCAGAAAGAAAGGTCAGGCAAGGGGAGAAAGTTAAACTGCCAATAAAATTTAAATCCAGGAAAAGGGATTTGCTTTACATAAGCAAGCAAAGAGTATCTTAAAACAATTCTCTAGAATAATTACTTTTCTTTTTTTCTTTTTTTCTTTCCCTTAAGTAGCCCAGTGTTGTAGTACTTAAATATAGTTCTGTCTCTCACGTAATAGCCATTCATCTATATTGCAATTTGACAGTCCCCAACACAAGCCAGTACACTTCTCAAACTACAAATGCAGGGCATTTAGATATTCTGATGTGCTTTCACCAGTCACTACTCATATGACTGACACTACTGCTAGACTACCATCAGAATCATCATTTGCTGTTGTCAGTCTATATTCAGCAATATTAATACTGTTAACAGAGAAAGAGAATAAAAAACATGGCAGAACACACAATTTAACCACTACTGATATGATTTCTTTTTTATGGAAGGCAAGAACTAAAGCCACAGACTTTTTAAACTCTCAATACCAAAAAGTCCATATATCACAGAAGTGTCATTACCTGATTACTGCCAGCTGATATCTCCTCACCAAGCAGTGCTCCCAGACAGCAAAATGGGAGACACACTGGTCTTCACAGTTGCTGTGGGTGTTTCTTCTGTGCCAAAATCCACTCCTCACACTGCCTACATGAAAGCTGCTTCAACTAAGCTTTTTCCATCAATGGCCTATTTCATAAAAGTCTTATGACCTCATAGCTTCTTTTTTAAAGTATGGCCATAGTCTCCAAAATAAAGTTGACATGAACAGATAGAAATACTGCATTTACTCAAATCCAAGAAAGACAGCCCTAAGTTTAAAGCACAAGACCATAAGCTCTCAGACATTGTTTCAAAAAATACTTCCTAAAGCTAGAGGCTAACAATACAGCCCTCATATTTTGTAATAAGGGAGAAATCTAAAAGGGAGAAGGAAAATGTTCAGTTTCCAAATTTTTTTCTGTAGTCACGTAATTTTGACAAAGCAAGCCATTAAAGATATTTTCTTTTAACCACAGTGCATTACTAGGAAGAACTACTTTTCCTCTTTCCATACCTCTGAACAGCAATTAATTTCCTTTCCTCATAGCATTGTTGTCCACATGAAACAGGAATAAATATTGAATTTAACTGGATTCCCTCTGTTTCAGATGCAGAACCATTTTGAATTGAGAAGAAATAGTTTCCCTAATTATAATACCAACTGAACCAGATGTGACAGCTCAAAAATGAGACCGTGAAAATACCAAATAAAACTTTATTTGACTGGGCAGAAAAACTCACTCAGACTTCCCTGCATTTTCTGCCAGGCAAGACCAGGTAAGTGAGCGCTCAGCTGTGATAAACAGCACCTAAGGTAACAGCAACAACTTATGTGTCAACTTGGAAAATGACCTTCAGCTTTTAAATACTCAGAAATAAATATAAAAATAACCCCTGGTTTGGATAAATAAGGTAACTAATTAACAGTTCACCATGTGGATTCATGACGCTTGTATAAAAAGGTTGTTACTGAATTTTATTTTTTTTTTTTACTTCAGCTTTCAGCAGTGAGATGAGACAAAAAGCACCGGCTGTAAGATGAAGAAGAAAAGCATGTCTGTCACCATTATGTCCAGCAGGGCTGTCTGCACCATGGCAGTCCGACTGCCACATGCTCCTGAGCAAACTACAAAGACAACCAGAGGATCTCCTGAAAGCTCTCCACACAATGTCTCCATAAGTTGCTGAGAGGAGGAACTGTACACTATGGTATGGAAATACACAACACTGCCATAGCATCATAGACTCATTTAGATTGGAAAAGACTCTTACGATCAGTGGTAACCTACCACTGCCAGGTCCACCACTAATCCATGTCACTAAGCAACACATCTATGCATCTTTTAAATACCTCCAGGGATGGTGACTTAACCACTTCCCTTGGCAGCCTGTTTCAATGCTTGATAACCCCTTCAGTTAAAAATTTTTCTTAAAATTTTTTGTATCTGATCTAAACCTCCCCTGGCACAACTTGAGGCCATTTCCTCTTGTTCTATGGCTTGTTACTTTGGGAGAAGAGATTGACCCCCACCTCGCTACAACCTCCTTTCTATCGCTGTAGAGAGTGAGGAGGTCTTCCCTGAGCCTCCTTTTCTCCAAGCTAAACAACTCCAACCCTTGTCATTAACAAAGACGTTATAAATTTGTGAGCTGTCACATTCCTATCAACACCTGGCAAGGCACAGGTCCAGAGTGCTCCAGGACAGTGGGGGCCCAGCCAGGCACAACCCCCAGGCAGCCTGGGCCCACCGTAGCTGAGCAAGGCAGAGGCAACAAGGGCCCCACCGGTCCCCAGGGATCGCTGGGGGAAAGGAGGGAAGGCAGCAGGGGTAGACTCTGCCTGGGCAGCCATCACCCAAGTCAGCCCTGTCCAGGTCCCAGGTCCCAGCCTGCCCCGAGCTCCTAGGCAGCCTAATTCACCTTATGCCCTGCATTTATCACGCCAGCTTGCCATACCCTAGTCTTTGGCTACTGCTTTATGAGTGATGGTTTTTGAGGAACATCTGGGTGCTGAAGGTGCACAGGGCAGAGGAGAGGCCTGACTGCCACCTGCCGCTACCCAGCACGGAAAGGACAAGCAACGGGAAAATGCACTTGGCAGCAAAATCGCTTCTTCCCCTCCATGCCACCAGCAGCCACCTGAAGGACTTCCACAGCAAATAAAAAGGGCCAATGCTGAAGTACACCCGACAATGGAGAGAAGAAAATGAGAGGTGGTGTTTTGCCCTGAAAGCATTTCTGCAAGGCACAGGGGTGATGGCAGTGGGAGGATCATCTCTTCAGCGCTCTTGTTTCCATTTCCTCCAGCAGCCTCTTGGCCACCACGTCCATTCCCATTCCTTCTCTCTGTGTGCTGTTTATTTACTTCCCACTTGTTTGTTGGTTTGTTGTCTGACAGAATGATAAAACCTAGATTTAGGTTTCCTGCTTTGACTGCAATTTTCCTCCCGTTGCGAGCATCCTGCAAACGGCTCTCCTGCTGGAACTGGATTTTCCTCCTCTCCCCAGCTGCGAGGAGGCAGGCACTTTCTCTGCCTCCCTGTAGTCCTGAGAAGCAGCAACAGGAATTAATTTCATTCATTCTGTTGAGTCCTAATTTCTATCCCATTAATAAGATCACAGAAAAGTCACACCTTGCTGTGGCAGGCTTGAGATATTAACGGTAATGAAAATCCCTGCTTCTGAAATAGTGCAGCACACTAAATTAATACCTGAATTGACCTAATTAAAAAAGGAAAAAAAAATTAAAGGAAGATATCCTTGTGGTATTCAAAATCTGTATCCTTTAAACTGGAAACAAAAAAAAGGACTATGAAATAAAGGGAAAATAGCTTTCATTCCTAATAAAACCATCTCCCTAGACAGAAGTGTTGCAGCTAATTTAGTCATTTGCTGACTAATTACATTCGAACTAGAACAAACCTTACCTTTAGGTTTTTGTCCATTGTTTTTTTTCTTTGTGCTTTTTCTGTTTGTTTCGTGTCAAGTTGGTTTGGTTTTTGTTGGTTTGGGTCTTTTTCACATTATAAACAATCCCTGCTTTTAATTTACCTACTTTTCTAGTGGTTATGCATTCGTCCCAATATGGGCTACAAAGCTAACTGAGGCATACCCAGTGCCAGCTGAGCTTTATTATTTCTTTACTGTGAGGAACTAAAGAACACTCAGGGATGTTTGCTAGGCATGGCAAATGCCACCAAAAAAAAAAGTTGCTAAGAACAATTGTGTACTTTGACCATAGTGGAACCTGCGACCATACTGTGTTCAAAATGAAAAGTGCAGACAAAGGCTTTAGTCACGCAGGTTTAGCTTACAATATGTGGACCAAATGCATGCTACGTAAACATTTCTAATTCTGTATAAATCAAGTTAATCACACTCTGACAAGAATATCTGTTAATTTCCCATTTGTGTTTGTTACTTTTTTCCCCCTGAGTGTTTAAAATTGCTATCTTAAGAAGTCTGACATTTAGTTACAGGAAATAAATGGAATGTAATTGGGAAAATGAATTATACATAAAAAAATACTAGACCCTCAACCCCAAAAGGCTGAAAACATGCAAGCATTTGTAATATGAATTACATGGCATGAACAAGATTTTAATTTCTGCCAATGTATTTCATCTTGGTAGCTGTAACTGTTATTAGAACAAAAACGTGCAATAACAAGTGTTCCTGTAGATACACATTTCACCTGCAGACATTTGTGTACTTCACAGTGCTTAAAATAGATGCACTGGAGGGGCAAACACATGCTTTGTGACCTGCCCTACCTCACCTGCTCTTACTTCTGCAAAGGAACTGAAGAGCCAGGGCACATAGTCTGCCAGCTAAGTGAAGACCCTCAATAGACTTTTCTACAATAAGAAAGAGGCTTATAGAAGGCAATTCTGTTATCCAATATGGAAAAGCAAGGTATGTTATAATTTTTCTTCAGCAAGTTATGCAGTTAGTAATGGAGACTCCAATAGCAGTGAGGTAAATAAAGGAGGGACCATCAGAACCATCCAGTAAATACTCACTGAAATTCCACAAAGGCAAAGACTGCTGTTGAATGGTCAGCTGGCAGTGTTAAGTGTGAACATAGGCCCAAAGAACAGCTACAAGTTCTTTAAAACACAAATATCTACCAAAAAAAAGACCTTTTCAGAACAAATTGCCTTGAACAGAATGACCTTTATCTTATGCGAACATCTGTAGATATTTTCAGAGCACAGTAATGTGCTTGGAAAACTAATCTTCAATAATATTTTTAATGAATAAATAATATTTTACTGACATTCAACTTTCTTGTCAAAGGGTAAAATAAATCACAAAAGATAATCAATTTAGCATTTTTTCTAAGGCAATGTTTTATCCTCAACTAAAATACATAGGGATTGCACTAATGTATCATGTACTTCGGGGGAGAAAAAAAAAAGGAGGGGTATAAGGTTACCCGTCAGTATCTTCTACTCCTTCAACAGTAGAAACAATGACTAGAACACAGATTTCTGTATTAAGAGGGTTTTGATGAATTGCTGTAGGTTGAAATGGTGTGTGAGGGGGTACTTGATCAGGGCTGTTTCATTTTAAATAAAACCAGAAGACCAGGAAGAAGGGAGAAAGCCAAACAAATTTTAAAACCCTGTAAGGGTTTTTTTGTTGGTGTTTGGCTTAGATTTTGTGGCTTTTTTCGTTTAGCTTCAAACTTTGATAACATAGATTACAATTCATTTAAGCAAAATATTTGGGATGTTTTCATGATAAATAATACTTTCTGCAAGATTTCAATGGTAGCAGTGCTGTGATAGATACATGTGCATTATCTCTCTTGCAATATTAAAAAAGAAATATTTTAAAATATACTAAGTCTGTAATAATGTTTGAACTGAAAACACAAGCAACAAAAATTACATGGGTGAATTGTTTCTTCACACAGTCACCTGCGCACCCACTGCTACTTCCACTGCACAGGATGCAGAAGTATTCTGTGTTGTAATTCTGTTATGAGTTCTCATACAGTTTTTGGGTATTTTGCAGTCAGGTGTGCATCAGGAATACCTTGCATGTGAAAGATAGTGATCACAGAACATATTTTTTACATTAAAGAAAATTTTCTGCTTAATTGATCTTCTATAGTTTACATGAAACCTAAGAAATGGAATCTTGTGTCCCTGAAACATCTGCATTGCTTTAAAACTTGAAGCTGGTATGCAGTCCAGCGAGTCATTAAGTTACAAAGGAAGTTGAATCTTATTCACTATATATAACTGTATCCAGACCATATTTGTTCTGCCCATTCACATTTCTTTCCAATTACATTTAATTCTGAAAACAGACATTTTATCAAGGGTTGAGGAACTTGCTTTTACCCCACATCAGACACCATAATTCTTCCTGACAGAGGTAAATAAAATGGGTAATGTTACTTGTCACTGATCACAGTCAATAGATATTGAATGCCTCCGAACTTTTTCAGAGGTTTTTGCAATGTTCTGTAACTATCTGGTACTGGAAATAAGAATTAGGCCACAGCCAAAAAAATGTAATCATGCCAAAAGGAAAACAAGCCTAAATATAATGGTCAAGAACAGTGGCAACACAGTCAGGTCTCTTGCTGAGCTCTGTATCACACTCCCATTCTGGAGTGGAGATGGGCAAAGGCAGCATCACCTGGAAGGGTCTCATCTTCTGCCCAGGGGAATGGAAGAGCTTGCATAAGAGGAAGTTATATTATGAACAAGTACTTAAAGAAAATTAACTTGCTGGAGGAGAAATCCTCTAACATCAATTTCACTTACTACAAAGTTTTGGAAAAGAAAAAGACTAATCCAAAGTACATGTAAGTATGGAAATGTTACAGTTCTGCTGACCAAAACAACATGAGCTGTTCCTAATCAGCTCCTTGGCATACACCTTAAGTTTCACATCTTGTTTTGATAAAGACAAAACTTGTTTGCCTCCTCATTTCAGGTAACGCTTAATGTATCCTTCACCTTTCCAACAATAGCATGAAAAGTACTCCTGTGATAATAATATATTTATTATATGAATAAGCATGCCCCAAAAGACCATAAAAGATCTATTATGTTCTATTCAGGAAGCAGAAATCAATCCAAAGTAAGTGACCCCTCACAAAAAAAACCAAAAAAAACAAAAAAAACTTTTTTTAAAAAATTCTGACACGCATTACAAAGTAAGGAGATTGGTTACAAATGTGACACATCAAGAATCCTAAGTAATTATTTCAAATGCTTTTGCAGTCTAGCAGTCAGACTTAAAATGTCAAAGGTGAACATGATTTTCTACACCAAGCAGCTTTTACTCCCCTGGCTCATTATTTGATGCATTAGTATATAATATGGGCAGCCACTGAAAGGTGACTTACAGGCATTTATTAAGTTACAATGGTTTACAAAACTTCTAGATAAGGCTACAAGATTGTCTTCTGGGAAATAAAAACTACAGCGGACATCCATTTCTTTGGGCATCTTTAACACTATGTTGTTTTTCATCAAACACCAGTGGGTAAAGTCTAAACTGCATCAGAAGTTTACAAGAAAAACACCAGGAGCATTATATGTCAAAGTACTCAACTTCTCTGCCTTCATGTGAAAGATGGGAAAGAAAGTCCGCTTCTACTAAGTAATATATATAATTTGAAATTAATAGCCTATCCTATGCCCCTGTTTCACATTGGGCAGAGAGTATTAAGCAAGATTCATATAATTCAAGGCTGGTGAAGACCAGGTAAGGCTCCCTAATCTGGTTTACCGTGGGATGCGCCATGTAACATAGTCCACCACACTTCGTCTGAGACTGAAAACAAGAATTTGTGACAGACTAGTGCAGACCATCAAAAAATGTATCGAAACTTGATTCAACCAAGATACATGGACACAGACGTTCATTTCAGTTCTACGGTTTACTTCATTAACAAGGGCAAAATTTAAATAAAATGCAGAAGTCATAAGAATTCAGTCCTCAGGCACTACAAAGAAATCTAAGAAAGTATTTGGGAAACTATTCTTCTGAAACAAATGCATTTTTCATGAAGCAAAATAAGATGATAGTATTTGCTATGAGAAACCTTGGGCTGTTTTGCCCTTATCCTCAAAATACACACAGAAGCAGATACATTCACCCAACAGCATCATCAGCTTCAGACACTAGAGTGAAAATGTTATAGGACATTTCTGAAGGGACTCAGTGTTTTTTCTCTCTTGGAAGAGCTCAGCTCTGCAGCATAAGCAGATACTTTCATTTTGGATCACTATATCCAACTTACTTTTTTTCATGTCTTAGGTATTGTAGAAAACAATATGCATGAACAATGCCTACCCACACTCAAATTATTAATTGCAATCATATGTTAATTTTCTAATATTGCTTCAAATAACGTGTGAATACATTTTGCATTAATCTATGTCTGAAAAATAGCTCATGAATAATTCATTCAATAACTCTTCCAATCAATCAGAGGACGATTTAAATACATTTTGCACTACTATTGGACTAACTCTGTTCATTATTGCTTCATTGAATGCCATATAAGAAAATGCCAAAATTGCTCCAAACTCTGCGGTTATTAGCAACTAAAATTATTCTTGCATCGGAATTTCTTACTCAAGGAAAAAAGTAAATAAATAAAAATCACACCAGTTGCATAGAAATTCCCTACTGCAATCCAAATACATATATAAAAAATAAATAAGTATCTCTGGGGAAGAATGGGAGGTCCCTTGACAGATTTAGGGATGCAAACTCAGTAGGAGAAAGATGCATCCCAAATCCATTTACATGCAAACAAAACCCCAAGGTTTTGTGTGCACATCTTCCAATTGTGGTTTTGAAAGTTTACTGCTTGGAGCATACCTGGCAGCAGCTGAAAATGGTAAGTGCTCCAAATCCATTTCATGTAATCACAACCGTGACCTCCCTGCCTCTGTCCTCCAGGAAGATTCTAAGGCACACGCCACATGAGGAAAACTGAAACTAAATTGATTATTCATTTGTGTTATCATCCTCTCCTGGATTAAATGTGAGGCTTCGATTACACGGCAGACTTTTGCTTCACTAAATCCTGGGTTTCTTACTTTGCTTTTTCAGATTCATTTTTATTCTTCTTTCTCTCTCCTGTGCGAGCCTTATTGTCTTCCTTTTCAACTGCAATTATCACTTTTCAATACTAATCCTTTCCCAAGCAGCCTAGACTTTCACCCCTTTGTACCGAATCAGGCTCCTCAACATTTGATCCAGTAACTGGCTTATTTTACTCTCTAATCACTCATTCGCCACCTCGGCATACAATCTGGATCTTTCTATACCTAAACAAGCCATTTTCCACACTCTCATTACCTCTTCCTTTGTATTTCTCACCTCATCCTCTCTAGCACATAGGATTACCAATTCCTTTTCTGTCCAATAAACCTTGTTCTTCTCTTGTTTTACCTCTAATCTTATTTTCGCAAAGTATATTTCAAGCCTTTCTTTCTCCTATTTAATTCATGTTTAACGCTCGGATTTTAGCCATGTACTTTGAGCTGTTGCTTTGTATGGAGTAACAAAGAAAATCAATGATAATCACAAACCATACCAAAATACACAAACCAGAAGCATAACGGGTTTGTTTCAATGGGTTGTAGGCATACATATAAGGTATTTAAGCCATACTATTTCCCTATTGAGCTCTGATGAACTTCTCTCTGTAGCAGTACACAAAATAGGAAAAGTTTTCATTACTGGTCTGTATAAACATAGAAAGGAGGAGGGGAGTTTTTAATGTCTCATATTGAGTTAAAATTACCAGCTATTTGTAAGGGTAAAACCATTTTTACTTCACAAAGATCCACATTTGGATTAGACAGGCAACGTCACCAGACACAGACAGTCTGAGTCCTTGCACAGCCAAGCTTAATACACTCCAAAGACAACTTGATGCATCCCTTTAGAGTTCACTGATATTTCTCCCTAAGTATAGCTTCTCTTTGAGCAAAAACCAGAAGGAAAAAAGATGCAAAGACAGAAAACAGAGAACGGCTAAATCCAACAAAGAAGCATTTCTTTATTAAATTGTAATAAAGATTTTATACATAGATAGCCTTTATAGAGACAGAAGATCTTTGTCCACTTCCCTGGCACCAATGGCTTTAATTAGACAGCAAAGATTCTCCACCTTTAGGCACAGAGCCACAGGCAGGTGACGTCAAGGCATTCACGTGCCAGATCCCATGTCTGGGCAAACGGTTCACATGGTATCATTTTTGCCTACGGGGGCTGGAGGCCTTTGGGGCACAGTTGTGGCAAGCTGAGCGCTCCAGTGCTGAGTACTGGTGAGGCCTCACATCAAGTGCTGTGTGCAGGGCTGGGCCCCTCAAGTCAAGAAAGACATTGAGGGGCTGGAGTGGGTCCAGAGGAGAGCAGCGAGGCTGAGGAAGGGACTGGAGGGAAAGTCCTGTGAGGAGAGGCTGAGGGAGCTGGGGGTGTTTAGCCTGGAGAAGAGGAGACTCAGGGGGACCTCATCACTCTCTACAACTGCCTGAAGGGAGGGTGCAGTCAGGTGGGGGTTGGGCTCTTCTCTGGGGCAACCAGTGACAGGACGAGAGGGCACGGCCTGAAACTGCATCAGGGGAGGTTTAGGTTGGATCTCAGGAAGCCCTTCCTCACAGAGAGGGTGCTCAGGCACTGGGATGCACTGTGGGATGCACTGCCCAGGGAAGGGTGGTATTCACCGTCCCTGGAGGTGTTTGAGGAGAGGCTGGATGTGGCACTTAGTGCCATGGTCTGGCCGATGTGATGGTGTTGGGTCATAGGCTGGACTTGATGATCTCAAGAGGTCTTTTCCAGCCTCAACGATTCTGTGATTCTGTGACCCTCACTGAGACAAAGTTGGCATGTGGAGCCAGACACCTAGGCCCAGAGAGGTGGCGTGAGAGACGGCTTTTCCACTCCATCTCCTTCACAGACAGTCCCTTTGTGACTGACAGAGCTAACACATCCTCTGTTTCCTCAAGACTGTCAGCGTTTCCCCATATATTCATACCCCAAATATTTCAGGTTTACACAAGACACAAATAGGCATGGACAGAGAAGAACACCGGTTCATTTTCAGGTTTGGGACATCTGTCTCAACCAGAAGTTTATACTATTATATTTCTTCAGAGACGAGATTTTAGAAGAGAACAATCCAATATACAATGTACTTGGATAACACGCTTTCAGAACATCTGCAGTGATACAAACATCCTAAAGCAGAACAGATTGCAGGGATTTAAACCTGCATTACTGTTAGTTTTATGCTTTTACAGATACATACAAAAAGCTATGAATAACCCAAACCATTGGAGTAAGAGAGGTTAATGGGATTGATTTGCCAGGCTACATGCATTTACATAATGTTGAAATAGATTTTTTCCCCCAGAAATGTAAGGATTACTATCAGATGTCCAGAGGGCAAGCACTAGGGAATAGAAGCGTGTGAACTCTTATCAGACTATCTTTAATGTGCAGTATTGTTAGAAATAATGTAATTAAGGATAGTAATATGGATTTCTCAAATAAATTATGCTAATTATGTTATCATTTAAAAATTATAATTAAATATTCAATTATAAGAAGCACAAAGGAGATTCAACAATTACATGGCATGTCTTTGTCATGGTGAATATGTTTTAAATTAACATAGCTCATTAAAACCAGCTGATTTTATGGAACTACATATGACAGCTTTACTATGTACTTCCACTGACATTGAAGTAAAATCAATGTACAGTACTATGAAGGGAGATGCTTCCATCGCCCTTAAGCTGATGTGCTTTGTTAAACTTATGTAACAGTGTTGAACTCTATGAAAATGGGCAAATCCTCTTCCCTTTGTGCCACTTTTTACTCAGCTTTTTTTTCCAGTGATCTCATTTACAGAACAGCTCTCCGCAAATACACCTGCCACACCAGTGAAAAATTGGCAAACTTCGGTGCAGGAGTGGTCCAGGGCAAGCAGGAACTTCTTAAAATGGTTTCATCGTCAAAACCAGGGGTTCTCCTGCACTTCCTAACCTTCCCTAAAATCTGCTCTGAAACATGTTTATCCAAATATTACTTGATTGTTAAGAACTCCTTGAGACCTAAGCATATATGGTAAGTGGTTTCAGAATAAACAAGCATGATATACAGTGTTACATTTAGATTGGAAGTAAAATCCTTGCTTTCCTGCCTTTAAATAAAAGTAATACAAGCAAACTGCAAGTGGTTGAAAGTTTATCTTATTAATTTCCTTCTCCCATACTTAAAATAAATAAGCAAGTTACCACACAGTTTTGAAAACATATTAAGCAGAATGGATAGAAAATTGAGCTTATCTTCACTAAAAATCCAATACACAACCACAAACACCTACATTAGGGCATTATCACTTTCTACAATTCTCTTTCATATGGCAGGAGAAATTTGATATAAAAAAGTAGGAATAAATGCAAGCATTTAGCTTTTGGCTAGTTCCTCATCACTTTAACTAGCTTTTTGAAAGCCAAAGTACTGTATATAAGAAATCCCTAAAGCCTCAGTTCAAACAGAATTTGAAGCATAAGTCAACTCTAAAAATAAAGATACATTGAAGATGGTAATGAAATCTGTGTTTACTTTGGTAAGGTCATCTACAAACTGCAGATTTCACTCAAACATCTTCCTGCAAACTCTGAATGATTCTATTCAATGGTTTTAAGCAGAAGTCACGTTCCACTTATGTGCAGGGGTATGTACAAGACAAAGGAAAAATACAAGAATAATTTAATTTATGTAGTCTAGTTTAATGAAACAGCCTCTAAACCCCATCAGTTTAGATCCTTCCTGATAGGTAAGACATCAGTAGGTTTAAATACACTCCTGTATTGCCACTACATCATCTTAAATAACATCCTCCTCATATCCGTTATTATCATTGTCAAGAAAAGCACTACGGTTAGTGCTATTATAATCAAATTAACATTATATTGTATGCAAAGATAATGTATTATCAATACAATGTTATTGGGGAAGAAAGAAAGCCATACATTTGTACCCACTATGAGAACAACAAAAGCTCTTCAGGACTTTCAGTTTGGGGCACTTGGAGTTACATCTGGCTATGTCATCCAAAACCATTAGCCTCTTACAGTATTCCTTTAAAAACAGAAGCTTTCGACTGAGGAGACTACAAAGTACTACTACGACTACTACTGACTATAACTTCTGCACGGTTCAAGCTGTTGCCTCTCTCGTGGTACCTTCTTTAATTGGCTGACAAATATACTATTTCACCTTATGTGACCTTGAAGCAAACTGCCACTAGGTTGTCCCCACAGGAAAGAAAAGTGAAAATTCTGCAAGGATATGGCAAGCAAGTTCACACTGCAGGCAATACTGGTCTCTGCCTTTAAGCAGCTGGGGTACCATGCCCTCAGATGTCATATTCCGTAGCTAAGCAACACTCACATTCTCACATTTGGAATGTTGTTTTGTGTACCTGAGGAGGTATCCTATAGCTTTGTTCACAGACATCAGATTGGGGTTTTTTTACCCCTGGTCACATGAACCATAGTAGAACTTGTCAGATATTTGTAAGTTAACAGGAAATTAAGCATACTGGAGAAGAAGTGATATTACCTGTCTTAATACTATGAGGTAGGTGTTTCTGTGATTTAAGCTAGGATAAAATCCAACACCTGATCAACAACTCCAAGGGTGATTTGCAGAGCCTTGAAGACCTTCCAAACGTGCTGTGAAACTCTTGGAGAAAGATAGAGAAGACTTTGGCAAAGTTCTTGTGAGAGCCAGGCCATCAATCAGAATAAGAGAAATGCAGTTGGCAGAATTGCCCAAGAAGTTTAAGACAAGAGGGTTACCCTTTCCAGATTCACAGGAAATGTGTATTATTTATTTATCCCACATTGACTTTTCTGTACAGTTTTTGCTGACCTTCCTTATATCTCATGTGAGTGACACATTTGAAGAGGAAGTTGGGAGAATTGTCTATTTCCCATGTTCACTACTGTATTTTATCTATACACTTGGAAATGAAGTCAGATAAACAGAAGCAAAATCTTTACAGTGAAGGTTATTTAATAAATCTGTTGTTCAGGCCCTATCAGGTCATTTTGTTCTGTCACTTCATATTTATAATTTGTTCCTAATGCACCCTGGTCTCCAAGGGAGAGGAACATTTGCTAGCCAAATAAGTTGATCACGATGGATCACTTGCCAAGACTGACCTTTTCATAGCTGCTCTCCCACCGCCCAACACCTTCAATATTTGTAAGTCAAATAGGAAGGTGGGTAAGTAGTAACTCAGTCACCTCATATTGCATGTTCTGGATTCTAACATTTCCTTAAAGCAAAAAAGTAATACCCAGTCCTTAAAAAGAAAAATAAATGAATACGGAAAATGCTCACTAAACATCCTCGAGTAGGAAACAAGTACTTCCAAGGACCTTTGTCTTCAGAGAGTTTCCCAGCAAGATTCACTAAAGCATTTGATGCAATTTGATGTTAACCCCAATCCATTAATTTACAGCACTGAGGTGGCATGGGGGAGGTATCTATGAAAAAAAAAAACCACAAAACAGTTTGTTCAGCAGCAATTAAAAAAGCTGGATGCAGAGAAGGTAAGGAAGGGGTGTTATCTTCACCTGGTGGTGGTAGTGCCCTCCACTCCCAATTCTTTCCAGATACAGTGTCTGTCAATAGCTCAGTGTCTTGCAGATAAATGAGATCACTCACATGGACTGTGGAACCACCTAGTTTTTTTACCTCTGGGAACAGAAGAACAATTTGGGTTTATAACAAGCACCAACTAGGATGTTGCCCAAGGGGTGATAAGGCTGAGTGCTCTTGGCCTCAGGCCAGTGCAGGTTGGGAATCTGGTGAACTAGGTCTTACAGAAATATGCCTACTTTCTGCCTAACAAATACAAGTACTAACTACAATTCCAGACATTTTTTATCCTAATGCTGAGAGCTTTCCACAGCCACCAGCCTGGAACAAATCTACTAATGACAGCAAGGAGAGAGCACACCTTGTATGTTCCTTTCATCCTTACTGCTCTCTCCAGGAACATACTAGTCACAGCAAGAGAATATAAGGCCAAGAGGGACAACTACACTCTTCTGAGTGTATTCTGTACTCTCAGATGTACCCTTCAAATAATCTCAGATGTACCCTTCAAATAATCTCAGATGGACTCTTCAGATAACAATATCTAGGAATAGCTCAACAGCTTGTTGACAAGCTACATCAGGAGCGGTAAGTCCATGTCTAGACCAATACATATACACATTCAACCTGCTTCACTTCAGCCCTCATCTCAGAGATGTCAACTCTCTGCATTTTAAAGTGACACGAGCATATACTTGAAAGAGATATCCAACCAGCAGTCCATGCCATTTTCAGGCCTGCCTTGCCCAATTAGGAAGATAACACAGGGTTTTGCATCCACTGTGAGAAGTGACACATTCTAGTCAACGCATTCTTTTATTTGCTCCTAGCTTTATTACATACAAGCAAAAATGCATTTTTAGAGAGTCAGCACTATCTGCAGTCCTCTCAGTCCTTCTGCTATCCCACAGAACAAATGGTTACAGACTTTTTCAACAATGTTAGAATTGACAGTTCCCAATCTAGTCTTAAGTCACTGGAATATAGTATGCAGAGAAAAATACAGTTTATGCTAACATTTTCTCCTGTGTAACAATTTGAATAAAGCCATTTCATCTGAATACAGCACACAATCACCCCTCAAATAAGGCAGGTATATGCTATATCATTGTACTTGCATTAGAAACACAACAAGACACGCCAGCAAAACCAGATTTTCTGTAGGCAGAAGAGGGGAGAAGGGTGACATAAGTTACTGCTCTCTGAAGAAAACTGGAGCACAGAAATGCTTAATCAGTCTCAGTCAAGTTTGAAAAGAAAAATGCAATAGCTTTGCTTCCCATGGATTGCATTTTTTGTCCACTTTCTAATTCCCAGGACAGTCAGTTGGACTCTTTCCATAGACTTCACAGAAAGCTGATCAAAGTTCTTCTACCATAAGGGTAGCCTTCCTGTTTGTCCCAGTTCACTAGGACATTAATGCATGCCCATGCCACGAGGGAGAGTGAAGGAGTATTTGGCCAAGACGTGCATTTTCCCTCACTTTAATGCAATTTCTGAAGACTAAGGCAAACATGCTGCGGCCATTACTGGTACATCTGCTGTATCTTCTGTTAAAAACAAAATCCTCCAACATTACTTCTAAAAACGTGCTAAACAGCACTTACATCAAGTTTCTAGGATTTTGCAGTACTGCTATCAAGCAAAGAAAATAAACCAGAGTAATAGCCAGGGAGATGCAGTATTACATTGCTTTGTTTATTGTATTACCACAGCTATTCTTACACCACTTGCAAAAACATTGGGGAATTACAGCTTCAACTCCCTGTTTATCTCTTACCCTTTCTCACACCCACACCCTGCTCTGAAGGAGACGGTAATTTCCTGGGTTATAAAATGGCAACGCAGGTAACTTCCACATGTTTCAGTGGAGCTCAGTGAAACACAGATCTATTTAATACAAGAGAACAGCAAAGAGACAGGATGAAGTAATGGACTTTTATTCTGTCCCTTTTTCATACTCCAGAAACATACATGAGACAGAAAGACATCTCACTCCATGTGCCTACAAAAGCCCTGATGGGGCTGTCACTGTCAGCATCGACTGGAGCCGCCTTCAGCCACCCCATGCTGAATGAGAGCTAACCAAATCCCTCTTTCCGCCGTGTTTAGGAGTGAGATGCCTTCCCAAACCACTTGCATTTAGTATGCTCCATGTGCATCTGAAAACTTGACCCAAATACTTCCATTTCCATTCTATCTCTTAATAAAACCAAAAAGGAAAAACTATGAATATATGTCTTTATGCAATCTAAGTTCTTAGGGAGACAGATTTTTTTTTCCCCTACATGACTATTACCATATCACACTTTAAGCAATAGAATTACATACAGATGGTATGTTCTTCATTACAGCTGAATTTGATCTCTATTGTGATATTTTAATAACAAGGTAAAAACAGCATGCACGTAATAGCAGGTTGAGTAGAGCTTAAAAATAAGTCTTCTCTTCAAAAGTAATAATAGCAGCACATTCTCTTCCCTGCTGCTGCTTTAGGTAATGATTTTATTTGGGTACCAACTGTCAGATTCATGGAAACATTTTGAAGAGTGGGAATGCTGAAATACTTTCTATATCAGTGATCATCACAACAGCCAGAAAGATGACAGAAAATGACTTTTCAAGAGAAGCATAAGACAGAAAAAGACATTTCATAAATGTTCATCACATATATACCTGTATAACTCACCCCTCCTAGGTAAAGATTTCTATCCATTTGAATTCAACTTTCATTACTTACAAGAAATAAAATACAGTTGATGTGAGATTTTTATATATGTAAATTTTCTCCTTTTTTGCAGAGTTTCAAAGAGGCTAATGGTTGAAGTATCATGATGTATGTGGAATACTATGTTTATTGTGCATTTCACAACAGTAAGAAAGTACAGTACTTTTTAAAATTGCTTAAAATTATTACTAACATAAAGCTGAAGTTTGAGAAATAAACTATTAGAAGAATGCCGTTGTCACTGAAAAAAACCAAACCCAAAACATTTAACAAATTCAGCAAGACTTTTTAAAAGCATAAAACAGCACTTCTACTTCTCAGATACACCTTGTCAGAAAACACATTGGAACTAGTTGATAAAATTATTTCTGGAGACTTGTCAGGCTTTAGTTAGAGAATCCAGAAAGACATTTTCACCAGTTCCTCACAGCTACTTATCCGCCCCATCCTTCTCTCCTTTTCCCAGATCACAGGGATCACTGAAAGGTTTCTTATTAGAGCTTCCCACTGTCACAGGAAGTCTTACATGTCTCCTTCAGACTGAAGATGTTCACCCTTTTAACATAATTCCCCACTAATCTCATTATGGTTTCTTATATGCATGAGGTGACAACACACTTTGCCCAGTATACACTGAAGCACAGTTACCTCACACACAATGAGGTATGTGTAAATGGATTCACATTTGAATAATTCAGAGAAAAATTAAAATACTGCTTCCCAAAGTTCAAGATCTCCATCACAATTTGTTGGTGATCCACAGCATATTCCAAATAATTTCATCTTGTAACACTACAGTGAGGGGTTTTTTGTTATTTTTATGTTGTTAAAATGAATTAGAATGATTTTATCCTGTTTTTTTCTGCAGAATAAAGTTTTTGGTTTGAGGGCTTGGGGGTATTTTTTTTTTTAGAATAATCCTTGCTAACTTTTTTTTCCTTCCTTTTAAATGTCACAATAAAGAAATAAACCAGATTTTTTATAAAGGCAAAAAAAGACAAAGCTTTTCATTTTCTATCGGATGCATCTAGTTTGAATAAGCACATTCCTTTACAGAACATCAACCAGAATGAATAATTATTCCCCTCTCATTTGACAAAACTAAAATGGTTGGCTGGCTTATATATATGAGTTTTTTTGTGTAGGGACATAAATCTTCCATATTTCCTTTACATTCAAGTGGCAAATGTCTTTGCTTTTTTATTCCACTGTGTCTGGGAGCTCTGAATTCTATTTATACACAGGAATAAAACTGTTCTTCATTTCCCACCCAAAGGTCTGCCCTTGACAGATCTCCATTATAGCTTTTCTTCTAAAAAAATGCCTGGCTTTTATCTTTTCTTATCCTTTCCCATGTTTCCAAGTATCAGTCTTTATATAACATCATGTATTTTCACTCAGCTGTATTCCATTAGCCATCGCAAATATCTCTGTATATGTGTGCAAAATGCTGAGACAGCATTCACAGCAAAACTAATTGAGAAAATAAAGAGTTACATTTTTAGTTACAGTCTGGTGGTTCCAGTGTGGGTACTTTTCTCAGTAAAGGAAGTGGGATAAGAAATATACAGGAAGACAGAAGAGAGGGCAGGGAAAAGTGGGCAGAAGCACATTTTAGACTGTCATAAGATTATAAAAGGATGTAGTGTGGACCTCTGGAGGCCATCCAATCCAATCCCCTGCACAGAGCAAAACTAACTTCAAAGTCAGACTGGGCTACTCAGGTCCTGCCAAGTTGTGTTTCAGAGTGCCCCGAGGGCATCCCGACCTCCCCAGGCCACCTACTCCAGGCTCAGGCATGCTGGTGCCTCACATCAGCCTCTAGTTTGTGAGGAGTGGAACAAGAGCATCTGCAGAGAGCACCTGAAGAGCCTCCTGACATCACTGCCCTCTACATACTGAATTTATGTGATTAATGTCTGTGGAAATTACAGGTAGCAAGTACAATGTCTACAGGATTGCTTAACATTCAAGAGAAGCAGAAGCAGAGGAGGATCACTAGATACACAAAGAAGTAATTTCCTATGACCTTGTGATTAAAATGCTAAGTAGTAACATTCTGTGCTATTCCTATATTGTAACCATTCCTTGGAAGCCCTCAAAGATCTAAAAGCATCAATCAATTCTCCCCATCTTTCTAGTCAGAACATATCTTAATTCCTAAATCAAGGATGGGCAGAAGGCTGACTGACCACTACTGATGCAGTCTTACACAGGAGACAGCAAAGGAGTTTTAGGAGTTTCCACACATCTGTAACACTCACCAGCCTAGCCCTTCTTTAAAAAAAAAAAAAAAAAAAAATTTTGTTCACCAAAATGCTCCGCGCTGACCTACCTGTTCACAGCAAAGCCTACAGATCCTTCAGTGGCTCTACTGGAGCATCACATGGAGCATTTTCAAATTACTATTAGCATCCTTGCCAATAAAACTACATGAATTTGCCATTGCTGTGACCTGCAAATATCTCGATTAACAGAATGGACTGTCATCATATATGATGAGAGTTCGGTCCTCAGTAATTTCCCCAGTGTTTATTCACACAAAGAAAAATTCATTCCTGTGACCTTTGCTTCCTAAAATTAAGAAGAATAATTGAAGGAATTATTCTATAATTGAAACACACAGCATGATTATTGGCAGCTCAATTCAAGAGATTTTTACCTTTAATCTACACCTCATAAAATTTGTAATGAACATTACAATTAAATACACCAGGCAATAATAACAATAATATGATGCTGCTTAAGAAGGCCAGTAATGTTATTCAGTGCTGTCAGTGTCATAAACAGAGGCACAAGAGAATAATCTGATAATGAATTCATGACTAGCATTCATGTTTTTGAAATTCCTTTCAATGAACACTGTGTGTTAAAAAAAAAAAAAAGACAGTGACTGAGTTACCAATTCTTATTTGAACATCAGTAAGCAAAAAGGACAAGTGAGACATGTGGAGCATATATAATGTGACTGCCACTACTGTATTAGAAATAAATCAGACATGCTTCTGAGTCAAAAAAATGATGCTCATGGAACATTCTTCCTGTTTTCTTTCCCTTGTGTATTGTAGACAACAGAACAGGAGACTGCAGGTAAACACATCAGCGCTCTATAGTCTACCACCACCTCCTGAAGTGTAATTAACTTGTCTTTTTTTAAACCTCAGCTTATCTCTCCCTACATATGCAGCTTTCTAATACGAACTCTCAAACATTTTTTTATTTCTTTCTGTTTAGCCAAGCTTCAGTTATGTAAGAAGAAAATCAGAAAATACATTCTAGGGCAAGATCAAGAAAAAGAAAATGCTGCTCAATTTTCAGTGTGTTTCCAGAGAAATACATGGAGCAACAAAATACAATTTAAATCAGCTTTTCACTAATAATGTGTGGTACTTATTGGTACTTATGTCAGTACCATTTGCAATGTTTTTGGAACTGACTTGAACTAGATGAAATACATCAGATCTGTGCATTCAGATTTCAGAAATAAGGAATCTTTGCCCAATGAATCCCTGCCTGAACCATGACCTTTCAGACAACCTGGACTACACACTTTCTTATGCTTAGCATCCCAAAGAAAATGAAAGGTCTTTGAGTCATCCATGCTGGGCTTTACTAGAATGTATGCTGAGGCCTTTTAAAAGAGGCAACACTCCTCTCTGGTGGGTGAGACAGGATAACAGTATGGGAAACTTGCAAACCCATCTCTCTTCTGTTTAGCCTGACTTTTCCAAAAGGATCCTTTTGTTCATGCTTTCATCCTTTCTGATGCTTCTTTTCCCCTGGCCCCCTTCAGACTCTCTTGAAACCCAAAGGGATCACACAGAAAGTCAGTTTCCCCTTTATTTTCTTCTTGCTATTTCCAGGAATTACCATCCTCCTGCACATTCACTTCTCCCCTCCCTGAGAAGAGGCCATCACCCTCTTCCACAGCTTTTGCAGAACTGGCACAGAGCAGGCAGAACAAGGCAAATAAGCAGCTGCCTTCTTCCCTGCAGCCCCACCACAGGCGAGAGAGCAAACAAAGGAATTTAATAGCTATATAGCCCATGACACTTTAATAGAGACTTATTCCATTACCAGTGAATGATTTAGCTAAGACTTGAGGACTTCAGAGTTAATATATTGTACCAACACTCACTGCTAGTTTTTAAAGGCCCATCCTCTTTATTACCAATCTGCAATTCCCCCCACATGTATGCAGCCTCCCAGACAACTCACAAAGCCTGAGTTAAGCAGGAAAATTTTACAGGGTAGTTAAATCTATAAATGGTTACCAAGCTGACAATACACACTGTGTTAGGTGTCTATTCCATATTTCCAAAGCACATACTCATAGGAAACAAAAAAATAAAAAACTCCATAAATTAAAATAATAGAACCCAAGTGACATGAAAATACTCCAGAGACAAACAATCCTCTGGCATCAGAAAAATAGGCAAAAGCTATTCTTGTGATTTTTAAGCCTACATTGCCACCACAGATCTGCAGGAACATGTATCAGGTATGACGGAGAGGTAGTGGGATGAGTAGCAGTCCTGTCCCACCATTGAGGGACAGTAACTCATCGCCCAGTAACTCTTCGCTGTCAGTCCACTACCTAAACAGCAACACACGTGGATTCAACCTTGGGAACATCCAAACTTCAATACACAAAATAAGGAACCAAGCCCCAAACTAACTCAGTTCCAGATGTGATCCCTGTCTTTTTTTTCCTCCCTAACCTTTCCCTTGTCCTACATAAAAACAAAGCAATTCACAATACCACTGTAAGTCAAGACACTTTCAATATGCCCATTCTTATACTTGCTTTTGCTGGAATCTCTTCTATACTTTAATTTTTCTTCCCCTCTCGTTTTCTTCAAAGAGGCTCTTACTTTATCTCTGTGTAGCAAGGCACATCTGGTTCAGCTGCTTGGCAAGTTCACAGGGTAGATCTTCATACAGATTCAAACTACCCCTTGTAAAAAGGAAGAGTGGTATATGATTATAGACTTAAAGTTCTCTACAAAAAGCCACAAGAATCCCAGCAGCCTGATCTTGCCCAGTATCTCCAAAGCTCTCTGCCTGAAATTTAAATTTGCAGGAAATAAGGACATGGATAGTAGCCAGCTGATGTATATTGTTACAGTTATGTGCTAAAATCTGGATTCAATTTCTAGATCTGATACTTGTTTCCTCCGTGATTTTCCACAAGCCCTTGTTACTATCTTCAGGTTTGTACACTTAAGATACCAATATTCTCCTACATCCTGCTGAGATTCCAGATAAGCATTTTGCAGAGCTATGCAATAACTGAGACAAGAACAATACAAAATTAATTTTAAAAAAAAATCTATGACAAAAATAATAAACAAGGCTTACCACAAGGGTTACCATAAACAAAGAGTTGGTTTCTTAAATTTGTTAATATGATACTAAAGCTGCAGGGGAGGTCTGCAAGAAAACACAAAAGTATCTGAATCATAGTGTCTGAAGTAACCAGAAAATACTGGATGATGATATCCTCATTTGCAGACCACAAGCTTCCACTCTCCATATGCAAAATTGTACCCGGTCCACCCCGGGCAGGAACAATCTAATCTGAAGCAGTGAACTTTACATTAGAAGATTCAACATTAATTTGGTCACTAGGATCAAATATTAATAGCAACACATATGCAAGTTAGAATGTTCAAAGTCACTTTCAAGTGTGAAATCACCTTAAAGTGCACCTGTAAATCAAAACTTAGAGACCTGGATAAGAACATGACTCCAGATCTCTACAAAGAATAATATATTCCTATATGTTAATAAAACAAAGTAATCCTTGCATATCAATGACAGCCAGGCTTTCTGTTTGGCTGCTCTGTTTTCTTTTAGATTAAGGATATTAGAATTTCTCTCTTGTTTCTACAGAACAGTACCACTGTCTGCTACTAGAAGCAATAAAGCTAACAATACCTAATGGCAGAGTACTGCATTTAAGTGGTGCTAATTATTCACTGCTTTTCAGATGCATTGAAATCTAAATTAATTCTTAAGAAAATTGCTTCCACCATCTGCGTAGGATATAACCAATCTTACATCACAATTTTTAAATCTTAAGATACAAAACCAAGTTTAAAGAGAAATGAAACAGGAAAGTATGAAACTACTAAACTGAGGTTTAAATTCATAACAGCAAAAAAGATCATCTCTGCAAAAGTCCAGCGCATGGGCGTCATATTTTTCTTCAAGCTTAATTCTAAGTCACTTAATTACACTTAACTTTCCTTCCCCTCAACACCAGACCTATGAATCTTGTGGATGATTTTGACACTGTTACCACTATCAGTTCACTTGATGTCAGATTTGCACCTGGCTTCTGATTGCTAGCAACCATTTACAAGTTTAAGTCAATGAAACCTATTAGCATGTTCTCTGTGATGCACTTTAATTTTTATAGTAATGTATTATTAATGTAATCATCTCAACAAGCCTTATACCATATGAAGAGGAAATCTTGGAAAGATTCAAGCTACAGAAATTTAATAAGCTAGGAAGTCATCATACTGTGTATTACTTTAATATTAAAAAGGTAAATAATCTGGTGAATATTCACTGTAACTTATATAATTGACTTAATCTATGACAAACATGACTAAGGCTGACAAAAAATTAGCCAAGAAAGCAACTGACAAAATCTGAACCCAACACAATCTATGTAAATAGATTATTCTGTGTGAATAGGTCATCAGATTTTATTGTTATGAAATTGCTATACTGAAACAAAAGCACTTGTTCTCCAAAGCCAAGCACATACAGCGCATATATTAGATACTTGAGTTGTCACATTACCTGTATTCGACAACAGGTAATTACTTTTTCTAGAAAACAATAAGGTTGGTTGCTGATGAAATGCCCTTAATTGACTCACTGCCTAAGCAAAATCAAGGAAGTATTTTCTAATTCAAAAGAAAATTTTCCAAAAGGCAGGGAACCGAGTACTGAGTGTCACTCAAGCCATAGCAATGGAATCTCACAAACCAGTATTTGAAAGTTTGCTCAGTGCTAAGAATTTGATCCAAGACTATGCCTTGAAGAGTAAGCATATTCTGGCAAACAAATTACTGCAACGAGACAATCTTCTGTTTCTTCTTAGCTTATTAATATATGCATCTTTTAAAATCAGCCAACTGAAAACCAGATTTCATTACTTTTTCTTCTTGTTTTTCTTCTAACTATTAAAGATCCTCAGTTCTTCCCATCTTATTGAAGAAATGGTTATCTAACTATATCCCTTATATCATCTGCATTCAACTGATGATCACCTTTAAATAATCTTATTTTAAATAAAGGTCAACATTTTATATTCTCTAGGGTAACCACGGCTGCAGAAAATGAAACTAAAGCATGTGATACATTAATGCTGCAGACACCAAATCATTCTTAAGCAGGGTTTTCAACATTAGAATTAATTAGCTTCAGAGTTTTATATGCCATTGCTGGTTAAACTTTGTATTAATTGGCTTCAGTTCAACCTCTCTGGAAATGCCAGTTTATGAAATACAGTTGTTTATCATACCACTGGAGCAATGAGAAGGACACACCATCTGATACCTGTAGCACAGAAAGCAAATGCTATTTCATGCTTCATGGCATCAATTAATCATAACAGAGGCTGTGACAGATCTGCTCATGGGCTGCATCACATCCCTGGGTCGGTATATTCTGGGAGACGTTACCCTCGCTCCAGGTCAGTACCAGAGCACACAGTCCTGGCAATTGAAACACGTGCTTAGAGGTGACAGTGTGCTCAACTCAGCCAAAGCCTGTGAATAACAGCTCTGTAACAGGACCCAAATGGGACTGTTGAGGACCTAGGGCAGCAAGCCTGATGGCTTCCAGCCTACAGACCAGCTCACAATCTCTTCACTCCTAAGTGAGGATGAAGAGCTGTGGTTTGGCGTATTGGGGCTGATAGGAGGAGATCTACCACTCCAGAGAGTCTGAGAGGCATCACCTTTCCTTAGAGGCACCAGGAAATGAGCAGGATCAACATCAGCCAACACAATGCTTACAGAGACACCAATGCTCAAAGAGGTGTATTTTAGTCATTCTCAAAACAACTGTAGCCACACCCAAAATCCTAGAAAGTTCACCTCACAGAAGGTCTGAATGCAAAATTCCCCCTGCGAAGAAGGGAAAGCATGTTGTGATCAATACAAGCACACGTTGTTTTCTGTCAGCTCAAAAGGCAGGCTGAGGCATGTGAGAAAATGTCCTGTGCAACCTCTAGCTCATGCTGTCCAGCACTGCCATGGAACAGGAAGTATTGTGGGTTTAGAAAACCAACCATATACAGTTCATAAGTCTTGAAAGTCAGACTCACCATACAATACCCAGTGATGCCAACCCTATGTTTTTTCTAAATCCCAGAATCTCTGATGGGGTTTAGCCAACCTCACAGACACTCAGGAAACTACAGGTATGGAAATGAAAGCTCCTACATCACCTCGCAGCCTAGAAATACAGGTTTTTCAACACGTGTTAATCACTAGACATGTGGCAGGCAGTGGTTGAAAATTCACAGTCTGCATTTTTGATAGGCAAAAACCAACAGCAGATTGTAACAGAATAAAGAACAGTGCAAGTATAAGGCAATTCAACATGCCCTGCCAGCTTCAAGCAGCCTTCAACTCAGTGAGACTTCTGAAAAAAGGGTTACATTTCAGTCAGTATATCAGTATCTATTGCAAAATTCTCTTAGTATGCCTTAACCTCCTTGAAGACATTTATGCTTCTGATCTGCTCACCATGCTTGGGCACAAGTATTTGTGTGCAAAAGTTCAGAATAAAAATCACAGATTTTATTTCAACAGCCTAGCTTTCATTCTCATGTGATTTTCAGATTCTTGCAACAGATAATGCTAAATGAACAGAGATTTAGACTATGCAAATATGAAGGCTAAAATAACATCACATAAAAAGCAAAAAAATAATAATAATTTCAAAATTACTTCTCCCTCTATGCTTACTATATAGCAAGATTGACAAATCATTGAGAGAACATATACATAGTTAAATATAACTCGAAGTCACAAATGTGAAAAATTTGTCATATGCAGGAGGAACACTTGAAAGTCTGGCTCACTCACAGCAGCTCACATGGCTAGAAAAACACTGAAACTAATCATGGATCTAGTATTGTTTCAGAAGCAAACAACAGAATGTTTTCATTCTTTTATGTAAAATCCTTCCAACCTCACTACCTCTTCTAACCCTTTTTCCTTTGTTTTGATTTAAAGAACATATTACTAGAGGAGGTCAGAAAGGTTAGGTGTTGTTTCGAAATAGGAGGTGAGAAAAGGAGCCTAATATCCCTCTCAACCCTCCAATTCTCAATAAATGTCTGATTTACTGTTTGAATCAGAATGTGCACAGGAATATTATTAGCCATTCTTGTTGCTCACTGCAACTTTATGTGCATGCAGAAAATACCTGCTGCTAGTAAGATGGAGAGGATTGGTGTCCGAGGGTTCAGAATCAGCACTGAGGGAATTGAAATTTTTTTTCTTCTCTTAGATGCATGTGGAAGCATATTTGAACATCGCGGCCGCAGGGAAGAAAGGCAAAATAAAAAAAGTTCATGGAGACAGGACGGGGAATATTGGATAAAGGGGGAAAGAGGTGAACATCTTGACAAGGAGAGAGAGGGTAGGAAGGAGGAGAAAGGACAAGAACATTTTAAAAGGTATGAGAAAACGAAGAAAGAAATTATTAAGAAGGGGTTGTGGGGCACAGAAGGATTAAAAGTCACTGGATACTGCAAAAGGAGAACGCAATGAAGGAGCAATAGAGGGGAAAACAGAATTAATGCGAAAACACCCAGCACTGAAAGACAGAAGTAAGAACAATGTGAGAAAAAATATAGGATAAGATAAGTGAAAACTGTCATGATAATTGACAAGTGACCCATGCTGACCGAGGAGAGAGGTTAGGATGCAAAGTATAAAAGTAAATCTTCACATGCATGAGGTGTCCCAGCCAAATAAGGGCATCTTGAATATGATTTTACACGACGTTCTCATACTCTTCAAATTTTCTGGTATGGCGCAATTTGACTAATAACTAGCACCCACGGTACTGATTACTAATTACAGTAAAACTTTGCAAAGCAGCTGTAATTCTGCAGCATTCCTGTTACTTATCTATTGATCTAGATGTCAGTCTTGCTATAGGTACTTATCTATTGCAAGACAATGCAGGCAGGCTTCCAAAGACGTCTTATCAGGGCTAGGATGCTGGCATTATCTTGGTTGTCCTGAAGTATCCTTTATCCTTCATGGACAGCTCTAAGCTTTCACAAAGCAAAGTCCTTATTTCCAGGACTGGACTATCTTTTATCTTGGTCGTCCTGAGGTATCCTTTATCCTTCATGGACAGCTCTAAGCTTTCACAAAGCAAAGTCCTTATTTCCAGGACTGGACTATCTTTTAGTTTGTTTTACTTAAACATTAACAATAACAGAGCCTGTAGTAAAATTCTACTACATTCTTACATTATAGTGTATAATGTGAACTTTATATACAAACAATTGCATGTATCTATATAAACAAAGTTACTATGCTGTACTATAAATACTGATTGATATAATAGGGTAGGGAATTTTAACAGCACAACGAAAGTAAGAATTATCTATTGCATTTTCTTACAAAACAAAGCACCCACTTCTGATTCATGATAAATCTAACTGGCCCTAAAAGGCAAATATTTGAAAGTTGAAAGAAGGAGAAATCCTCCTTTTCGACACCAGTGTTTCCCAACTAATTGCTGATCCCATCAGCAATTTACAATCAGTGATCAGTCAGAAGGTATTTCCCAGGTGAATTGTTATTGTCTGTGTATTCTGGGCACAACACACATTTTCTATTTTTATTATTTCTTCAGATTTATAGGAGATGTCAGCCATTCCAGAGGGGCCTTTTGTATGCTCTAGAAACCTCTACAACAGCCACTTTCACAATCTTATCAATATCATTGCAATAAACAGAGAATTGCTCAGTGCTCACTAAGCACTTAACTCTGTAATGGTCTACAGACCAAATAAAACACTGGAGAAACATAAATACTCCCATACCCTTTCTGGTGATTTTAGAGAGGCTTTTACAAAAATACCTTAACAACTGCCTGCTCTGGTTCACCATTCACAAAAAATACTCTCTTCTTTGCTGATGTTATCAGAAACAGGCTAGATACTGTCCCTCTTTACCAAATCCCAAACCATTTATAGCTTTCAAATTGTAAAAAAAACCCAAGAAGGATCTTACTCAAATACGCACGTTGCCAGCACAGCTCCCCAGGCTGCTGCTTTTGACAGACTTTGCTCAAGATCACTTGGAAACTGCTGCCCGCACCTAACACACCAGCGCAGCACGCCTGCGAGGTGGCAGACGTACACGCAGGACCAGAGTAAGGTCAACTTGCTGAACAGACAGCAGCACTTAACTTACCAGGTTAGGCATATGAAAGATGGACAGTCCTTGTTCTTGTCACAGCGGTTCTCCAAAAAACTGTCAACCCAAATGCTAAAATGAAAATGAGGATTCTAAGCGTAGTTTTGTTGCAGGTTTCCCTAATGTATGTACATCAAGGTTGTCTGAATTTCACATCCATTGAGAAGGCTGACCTATTTCTCTTTGGAAATTGATAATACTACATTGCACCTCCACATCTGCATAGCTCCATCAGTTTTATGACTGTTCTGTCATAGCTCTGTGCTGTCCACTGATCCATGGATAGTTGAAGTCTTTCCTCACTGCACTGACATTTAGGGATTTAAATTCATATTTTATCATTGCTTTAAGCCATCTAAGTACCTCCCTTTTTATCTACACATGTTGAGAAAGTGCCATACAGGGCTTTTTTTCATTTTAAATCTCTTGCATGTTCACTTATAGCACCTTTGATGTTCATCTATTTGGTCTTTTGCGTGTTTTACCTCACTAATACACAATGCAGACCCTCTGGTGAATAATTAGTTGAAGTAGGATCCTTGATCCCCATATATGCATCCTTAATTTGGCATTTAAATTAACATCAGATTACGGTGGCTTCACTCAAAAAAAAAACCAACAAAAAAACACTGACAACCTACACAAGAATGCACCCTCTGGAAAAAAAAAACCAATCTTTCTGCTAGATATGTTACACAAAAGTGCTAAGTTATTTACGGAATTAATTCTATTGCACTTTTCAAGGAGAAACAGATTGAGGCTGTGCCCAAAAATAAATCAAGAGGAGGGAAACCTGTCACAAGGCAGCAAACAACTGTTATTCAAATATTTTTGTAAATGTGGATAGCAATGGGTGATCCACTTTGCATGAAGAGCAGCTCTGAGGAAGATATTCCAAGCTGACTCTAGAAGCATTAAGGCGATTATGTCACTTGAATGAAGAATACTTGAACAAATTCACTTACACACGGACAATGAACCACTTTCTACTTTACCAGCACAGCTACAAGGCCTGTTACCTTGCTCACACTACTGCAATCCACTTACCACAGTCAAATAAGCAAAGGGTGTTGCTTAGATATCTATTTCCAGGAATAACTCGAAGGAGTCATGGATATCTTAGATCTTAGTTGGCATCCACAACTTCAATACTGCTTTTCCTGATTGCTCATGAGGAGTTCCAAACCCAGATAAAAAGGCAAAGTTGAAGCTGGCTGCATGGCTGCTATTTTTTTTACAAATTATACTTCTACAGATAAAGTTGACAAATCAGAGTATACGAATGCCAGGTTACTGTCACAATAGATACATGGCACACTAGAAAATGACTACCCTATTTCTTAGCCTACCGAAAAATTGAGTTGCAAAGGTGTGAAGAATGCTGGCTCAGCCTCTAAGTTTAAGTTGCCTGTTTTCTGACATGACTGTTCCCAAACTTTGAATCGACAAGAGAGAAAAATCCAACTTTAATGTCTGGAACCAAACTATATGACATAAATCACTGATCTAATCTAAGCTCAAACAATTCTGACAGTTCAGCTTGTACAGCTGCTTTACGGTAGATAAGGTATCGCCTTATCTGCAATACTCTCACTTTATCAGGTACTGTATCTGGCATAAAAACCATGCAGCTAGAATAAACCTCAACAGTATTTTCTGACTAACACAACAGAAATGCAATTGCTTGAATACAATTGCCACTGAAAGGTTTGAGATACAAGGAGGCAGGCATAATACCTTGTCTTGCAAACTCCCTTATTTTCCTCCTATTATCGTAGCATCCCTTTCCCCACAGCTATTTATTAGGTCTTCTCTGCAGGGCTTAGCATACAGATAGTTGTTCACTGCACTGGGTTGATTGCTACTGGGAAGGGCTTGAAAACACAAGAAACCTGAAAATGCAGAGGCTCTCCGGTTATAAAGCATCAAGAATTTCCCACTTGGCCACAGGAATTGTATATTTGTACGAAAAAATATCAGTAAACTGTTCCACGGGATGTCACAGCCAGTCTTATATTTACTAAGCTCAAGCACTTGCTTTGGTGACCCAAGCACGCAAAGGCACAATGTGCCATAGGGTCCCGCTACCTGAGGTAAAAAGCCTTTCTCAGCTACGCAGGCTTCATAGCTCCTCGGAAAATTTTAAAATACTCTTAAAATGCTAATGAATGTTATTGATACTGTCTAGAAGCTCAGGTAGTGCTGAAAACAGGAGGGGGAGCTCTCACTGCACCATGTAGGAACAGAAACTGGTGAGCAGTGGTGCTTTTCCTTGCCAGGAGAGCTCTGGCAACTCTCTGTTCTCTCTCCCCATGCCAGGCTTCGATGGTAAAGGTGCGTTGCTCTTCCAGCTAAATCCTAATCTTTAAAGCATTTCCCATTTGCTATAACCATTGTTTTTATTTTACCAGCTTTAATCTAATCTTTTAACTTTACTTCTTCTCCCAGGAGCAAGAAAAAAATAATTCTATTCTGCCATGTGAAAATCTGCTCCTCCCCTACCTTGTGCTCTTGTCAGTCTGCTGAGCTAGAAGACCTACACACATTTTGTTCTCATTTCCCATTATCGGTCCTCAGTGACTCTTTTTTTATGACCATTACAAAAAAGAAAAAATGAATACTTAAACAAAAGATAAACCCTGCATCAACTCTGGAGCCCTGCAAGGGATTTGCATCTAAAATCCCCCACAACTTTGGTTCCCACAGTAACTCAGCTACACTGCACATATATATTAACACGTCAGGGCTTAGCAGTACTGAGAAGCACACAGCACTACTAGAGTATCAGTAGGGAAGAATCACAGTTGCTTTGGTAACCATCACTTTGAATTTCCTGACTTTTTTTCTTTTTATTTCTCCTTGCATTTAAATTTCCAGCCATAATTCCACATTAACTCAGGTGTCTACATCAATATTCATAAGATTTAAATAAAATATAGTTTTCCCAGCTTTACAGCCTGACAATTGAAATGTTCTTGTTTTAAGCATATTTCCATACATACTTAAAATTATTCTCACCCAGGGCTTTTGCTGAGCCGAGAGAAAACTGAATGTAAAGATGGTTTCTGCCCTGGTGGTTTGATTAGGCAGGTGCACACATAAGTAAAAACCAGTCCCAATGGCAGAGCTACTTTTAACACTCTCTTGCCATTTCCCTCATACACCAGATACAGAAGTGGCAGAGGGAGCATCCAGCATGCTGCCTCCTTGAAGGTCTCCATGTCACTCCAGATAGCACTGGTTACCACACATGCAACAACCAGCTTTACTACTGGTCCTTCTGATCTGCATTAGAAGGCTCGCTGATACACGCACTGCTAATAAAACCAGTATCCACCACCTTTAAAGGAACGTAGACTTTTGGTTTATAGACAATTAATCGGTTCAATTTTAATTATTACGTATTTTACTGGCTTACAAAAAAAAGTGTTCTGTGAAATTTATCAAGGATCCTCTTTTACCAATATTCCAGGTCTCTTTAGAACATCAGTATTCCGCTGCTAAAAAAGTTCCTTCGATGTTCAGAGCAATTAAAAAAAAAAAAAAAGCTACCACAAAGCATAAAGATAGCAAACCCAAGGCAAAGGCTTTTATAGACTCAGCATGGAACTACTATTTATAGAGGATCTTGACTAAGGATAATAACGGCAAATTAATGGTTTACAGAAATTTCTGCCTCCAACAGAGAGACTTCACAGAAATGGATAAAATTGGACAGTGATTCTAGAATACAGCATGTCATTTGTATTAAACAGGACCTTATCTTCTCTTAAAAGAAAACTTAACAGCCAGGAATTTGTCTGGGGTGGTGGCGAGGGGAAGAGGAAAAAAAAAGAAAATAAGAAGTCACACTTTTTCCTCAGTGGCTCAAGACCATCTATTTCCCTAGCCAAAAATCACCCAGGATGGAGTTTACAGACTGCCTAAGCCCCACTTATTTCTATGGGGGCTTTTAGAGGACTTACCTAATGAGAAACAAAAAGCACCCAAAAACTGCAAGGACCCAGCAGTGATAAGAGCAGAGGGAAGCAGAGAGCAAGGCCAGGACTCTGTGAGAGGACCCCTCCAGTCTGCCACTGGGGGAAACACGGGGAGATGCCAGGCTGCTCCAGATACGCCCCCCTGATGAATCCGCAGCCCCCGGGCACAGACTGGCCATGAGGAAACCAAGGTCCACGTCTTCTACTGTTTTTCTAAACGTCGTGCTGACCTTTATAAACAAGATCCAGCTGCTTTGGATTTGCAGAATGTACAACTACAGTTTGTGAAAAAGATGAAGAAAAATTGATATCCTGTGGTCTTTAAATATGTAGACATTAAACATTTCCCCCAAGTGTATGCATCAAATATCACGCAGAGCCCATCTGAATGGAATGTATATCACTTTGTCAGTTCAAGTCACCCACAAAATGACAGAAACCAAAAGAAAATACCTTACACTTTAACTTCCTTAAACCTAACTGGGTGGCATTCATCTGCATCCTTGTGAAAAGATTAAGTGGAAGCCCATGTCTCATACCAGAGTTCCTCCCAAGCACTGCTGCAAGCAGCCTGAGGACAGGAAAACTGGACCTTCACAGCTCATCTGTGGGATCTGCCTCATGGATAAAATGATAACATTTGAAAGCGGACCTGAATCACTTATAAGAATTCAAATAAAGTGCCTCAAACCTGACTATAAAACTAAGGATTATGGTGCTGATAACACCAAGGCCACGAGTTCGATTCCCGTTCAGTCCCCATGTGTTGCCTGATCTAGTTGAGAGGCGTCCCTGCCCATGACAGGGAGGTTGGATTAAATGATCTCTAAGGTCCCTTCCAGCCTAGGATTCTCTAACTGAGAATCCAGGTTCTACCCCTTCAGAAGGTATTTATGTTTAAACTCTCTCCATTTTACATATCACTCCTTTAAAAACAAAATAATAAAAACCTCACAACTCCTGACAAGTGGAACCAAATGCTCATGGTTCGAGTCTTGCTTTTACTGCCTTGTTATTACAGTAAGACATATCAAAACAGATTAAGGCAGCTAATGCTGAATTATGCAGAATTCAGTAATACAGAATTACAGTGGGAAAACCAAGTACTTTGTCAAACTGCCTGTAGAGAACTTGGAAGTATCTAGGGCATTTGCCAGATAATAACCACTGAGCATTTATTTCCACAGAAACATCTATCATCCTAATTTTTTTTAGGATCTCGGAAGTCGCTTATATAGGTATAATGTTTCCACAGAAATTTTCATTCACTGAAAAATAGTATTAAGATGGTCAAACCTATTCACAAATTCAAATGAAATGTGGGGAATAATTTTGCATTAAAATAAATAACTGAATACTTAGCGGGACACTAAAAAAATTCACTTGGAATACTTCACTTCTTTAGGTTGGTTTTCCAACAGCCATTTGCAAAACTGGAAAAGGAGGTGCAGCTCTGCCTTAGGACCTAATGTCTGCAGTACCAGGTCACACAGGTTCAAATCTAGTGTTTGAACAGCTTTGTCTGAAGCATCTGTGGACTTCTTCACCTCCTTTTCTCCACACTAAAAATCAAAAGGCAAGAAGATTAGAGGTAAATTACAATAAATGTGTGGAGTCAAAAGTAACAGATAGAACATAACAGGTAGAAGCCAAGCAGCATGATTTCTATTTCTCTGATTTCAAAGACTATAGCATTAGTTCCTGGGAGAGCTCTGGACAAGAAAGGCCACGGCAAGAAATGCCCAAGCCCCACTGGTGCCGCTGATCAGATCCTGTCTCCATCCTGCAGCTCCTGCTGCAGGCACCACTGTTCCTGTCACCTCCTTGCTCCAGGCAAACCACATGTACTTTTCCTCTAACACAAGTCTATCCCTTACTTATAAATCAACTACCGGAGGCTTCCATTTGTACCACATTTTGCATGCAGATACATTTTGCATGAGATTCCATGCCCACAGCGTTTGCTCTGCTCAGTCGAGTTGTGCCTTGCAGTCTTCATTACGTTTCTTCAACAAAATAGCACATTGGTGGTTCTTAGGGAGTTTTATGAGAACTATTCCCCAGACATCTAGACATACCAAGCTTGATGTATAAGAACAATTCCTGTAGCTGCATGATATGGAGTAGCTCTGTATGTAGCTCAAGAGCAGGAAGGAATCTGGTCCACCACATCTTCCTTAGATAGTCCAAACAGTCAGATTCCCACTGAGTTCCTTCATTGATGCGCTATAGGAACACAGCTGCTGCTTAAATTAGCAAGCAAAGTAAATCAGTCGAAGCTAACCCGAATATTTGATCTCAGTGTGGAGTTCCAGTACATGAATTCACAAACATAAGGTAGCTGTCTCCACAATTTGGTGAAATTGTCACTTTAATAACTAAGCCATCTAATTTTTCTGGTATTAAAATAGGAATGATATTTCTACATCACCAAACTTTCTTCACACTAGGAAAGATGCTTTAGATAAGAGATGTTGTTTCGCTGGAAATTGAGCATGCAATTACTTAATTCCAGAGCTACCAAACCAACTTTATCAATTACCTGTTAAATTATAGTACCATTCAGAAACTTCCCCTCTGAATCCTCAATGATTTCTTTGTACCTGCCTCTCTGCCAGCTGTTGGAAGGAGCCGAATTTAATTAATCTAGCACTTTTCCTGGCTCCCACACTAACTCAGAGGCAACGAACCCAATGGCAGGGCTGCTCAGGCACGGGGACCTCTCTGCTGTAACCCTACCAGGGCCACCTCAGCCTCCAAGCATCAGCATCTCTCACCTGCCAAGAATAGGAAAAGCAGGCCTACAAACAATGCAGTCTCCAAAAAAATTCACACTGGCAGCTACTGTAGAGCCCCAAAAGGCAAATACAAAATAGATCTCTGCTAGTTGAAGAGAACACAAAGTATTTTTGGCTCCAAATCACAAACCTGCAATTCCATAAAACATGTTTCAGTCATTTTGAAGTTAATGGAAGTAACTGAGAGCAAGTCTTGTCCCTAATCACTCCCCAGTGCTTAACCCTACTACTGAAGCATTTTTTTCTAGCATTCAGCTGTTAGGCAATGACATAGCAAAGCTAATCTCTGCAAAGTAGTAACTTCTTGCTTTGAATACAAAACTAATGTCTAGATGCAAGTATATGAATCAGGCTTTGTCATGGGGAAAACATGAAAGAAAAAAAATTTGACCAACTATTCTACTTTATATAGTTGTCTAAGTTACATTATCACATGTACATAGTACTTGAGACAAATTAATCTGATCATGCTTGTTAACTAGATACACGCTCACAAATTATCTTACTAAATTCTCCCTTTTGTAGGCTAGTAAATGGAAATAACACCAAGGAAAAACTTCATTTTCTCCACGTTAGAGGTTCCCTATTCAATGTAAGAATACCACAGAAGGAATCAATAAGATCTTTTTGTAAATTTGTACACAGATGACCTTTGCAAGACACAGAATAGAAATATCAGATCTAAGGTCTGTCCTTTTTAGATAATCCAAATACCAATAAGGAATAGATGAAGCATTTCCCAGTGCTCCATTTCAGAGGTGCCTTTGAATGTTTCAAGCCAGGCAACAGAAATAACATCTTCTGAATAGATCAAAGAAAACAAGGGATTCCCTCCATACCCCTTTCACCTTGGCTTCTCAGAACCTCTTACATCGTAAGGAAAACCAGTTTGTGTTTAGGGAACAGGAGGTGGGGAGTGAAGGCACTTACTAACTTTCAAGTATTGGTCAACATGAATCTCAGGGCACCACTCGGGACCTCCAGGAGACAGGAGAATCCTCAGGTGTACTTTGCAGTCCCAAAGTGGTCCCATCATCTGTGGACATGCTCCTGCTCTTCAGCAGATCTGCTTCCAGCCAACTGGATATTCAGGAACAGCCAGAGATAGAATCACAGAAAGGTTAAGTTTAGAAGGGATCTTGAAGATCATCTAGCTTTAACCCTCCTGCTTTGGGCAGGGACACCTCTCTCCCACAAGACCAGGTTGTTCAACCTGGCCATCCAACCTGGCCCTGAACACTTCCAGGGATGGGGCATCTATGACTTCCTCTTCCAGCTCTTCACCACTCTCATGGTCAAGGATTTCTTACTTATATCTAATCTAAATCTACCCTCTTGCAGTTTCAGACCATTGCCCCATGTCCTATCACTACAGGCCCCCGTAAAAAGCCCTTCTCCAGCTTTCCTGTAGGCCCCTTTCCTGTAATGGAAGGCTGCTATGAGGTCACCCCAGAGCCTTCTCCAGGGTGAATAACTCCAGCTCCCTCAGCCCGTCCCCATAGCAGAGGTGCTCCAGCCCTCTAATCATCTTCATGGCCCTCCTCTGGACCCACTTCAGCAGATCCACATCCTTCTTGTACTGCAGGTTCCAGAATTGGATGCAGTACTCCAGGTGTGGCCTCAGCAGAGCAGAGCAGAGGGGGAGAATCACCTCCCTTGACCTGCTGGTCACACTCCTTTTGGTGCAGCCCAGGACACACTTTGCTTTTTGGGCTGCAAGTGCACATTGCCAGCTCATGCTGAGCCTCTCACCAACTAACAAGTCTTTCTCCTCAGGGTTGCTCCCAATTTGTTCTCCCCCCAGCCTGTATTTGTGCTTGAGATTGCCTCGATCCAGGTGCAGGACCTTACACTTGGCCTTGTTGAACTTCATGAGGTTGTCATGGGCTCACTTCTCAAGCCTGTCAAGGTCTCAAAGGGACAGGAGGTCAGAGGCACCAAGACACCCATCACATGCTACGATGGGAATGGATACACCACAGCTTCATAGCTTATCCCCCTTCCACATCTGCACGACCAGGAAAGCTCACCAAGCACCGAGGCAAATCCCTGATATCTCACAGTAAACTTCACTTCCAGACTGTGACTGTCTTCCACAGTAACGCAACCACATTAAGGCAGCAAAAGCACAGGCTCTGTTCTACCTGCATCCCCTCTGTACAGACCAAGGAGGGTGACTGTAGTTGTAACAGTGTAGTCCAAATGTAAATCATTCAGTCCAACCACATGCATAAATTCCTCCATAATGCACATTGCTTTAACAATGTCTAAATAGTCCTTTGGGGATGTTGTGAGAAAACAGAATGGCTCCTTTCCCCAAGACTTTGAATAAACATAAAATAAAAATAAATTTAGTTGGCCTTCATTTTAATGAACAAACAGGGTGGTAAGCGTATTAGCAAAATAGGTCAGCAGAAGCAGGAAACTAGAAAAAAAAAAAAAAGCTTTGAAAGCCTAAATTAAAAATAAATGAAAAACACAAGTATACATTTTAATTTATAGTAGCTTCAGATTTTTGGTTGAAACAGCAGTAGACATTAGAAACTATGCATCTGGTTTTAACACTAATTAAGAATATGCCAACCCTTCCCATATATCCACCCCCAAGAAAATTCCAAGAAAGCAACAAATACAAGGAAAATTTATTTATGTTAATAACCAGCAAAGAATGTAGTCATAAGCATAGTCCATAGCCCACTGATATCCCAGGAATTGATGCCACCTCAAGAAGACTTTCCTTGCATTCCATTCTCAGTGACACTTGGGGAAATGTCTCAATTATTTTGACTTGATCACCTTAATTTATAAATAATTTCCTTGTAGCAGTGCATATCTAGCAGCTGAAAAACCCAGTCTAGTAGGTTTTGAAAGACAAGTTAAGTTTTTCTCTGTCCAAGTATAGCTATTGATAGAGAAACTTTCACCAAGAAAAAAAAATAGAGTTATGCCAATGAAATTCTTCAACATTTAAAATCATTTGTACACGGAATTTGACTGACCTAACTTGGAAAGATTTGGTCCTACAATTGGGGATTAATTATCAACTTCAGTTATTAAGTATAGAGCAAAATCTGGTTTTTTTCCTACATGACTGTTTACTAACCAACTGGGATAAAAAACAGTGAGAAATTACTTTTTAGTCATTAAAATTAATGAATGAAACAGACTAAAACTATAGAGATCAGTTCTCCTGGGTAGAAAGGTGCAATTTTTATAGTCGTGTTTCATTTCAGTAGCAAAGCACATTTACCCTCTCAGCTAATGATACATTTTCATTTTTTCTGAGACTCTCCTGACAAATTAAAGAAAAAAGGCCAAGAGCTTTAAAGAAACTATGAGGATTTAAAAAGTAACAGCATGTAAAATACATTTTAGTTGGCTCGCAAGACAGTATGTACTACTGAATTTCACTTCCATAACATGTATTTAATAGCAATTGAACAATAAAATAGGATATATTCACATTTTCATTACTGTATACTCCCAAATGCCTTTGGTGGTATCTATTTAACCCAAATATAAATGGATCATAGAGTGGCCTAGGCTGGAAGGGACCTTAGAGATCATTTAATCCAACCTCCCTGTCATGGGCAGGGACGCCTCTCAACTAGATCAGGCAACACATGGGAACCGAACGGGGATCAAACCCATGGCCTTGGTGTTATCAGCACCTAGCTCTAACCGACTGAGCTAACCGGCCCCCTAACTGAGTTAACCGGCCCCCTAACTATACTGTTTTGAACATGTGAATGTCTCAGAGGACTACAGGATCTTTTAATTAAGCTCTTTATTAGATATAAAAATATTCTCCAAATGATTACTCCTCTAAGCGCATGTCTTTCTCCAGCCAATAAACTATTTGAATCTCACTTTGTTCAAATGCTCTCTACCAAACACCACCACAAGACACTGTTACAACTTGGCACTTTCATTAGTAACAGCATTACTAATAAAAATATAACTCTGTAGTGAAACGTTCAGCCAGATGATGAAAAAACAGTCAACTTCTATATGCCATAAAATTAACTGAATAGTTACCCAGCTCACAGGGGCTTTGAAGAGTCATCCATGCAGGAATACAAAGCTATTTCAGCCTCTAGAATGAAGAGTTAGGCAGTTATGGAGTAGTAATGTACTGTTATTATTAAAGAATTATTCAGAAATATCCCTATATGCACATAGATGAGGTTGCAAAAGCACCACTTGTACAATCTGTTATAAGACTGGTTTTGGTCAATTATTTCTCTGACAATCTCAACCATTTCAACTTAAATATTCTACCCAGAGCACCTACTTTTTAATATGTTCATTTTACACGGATCATTTTTAGGAGAGGGTTCCAGACATTTCTCAGATTTAATAATTCCACTAGTTAACCCAGGCTAAAAGCAAACAATTGAGCTAGCAGTGGTTTGTCCAAGGAGCTCTAGCCTTTTTAATCCATTAGAGCATGGAAGACAGTACTCTGTGCATCCAAGGAAGACTCCCTCCGGTTTCCCAATCCATACTCATTCTTTTCCCTAGGGTCACAGAACATTGTCCCCACCAGCTGGTCAGATGCTAAAGAGAAGAAGGGCAGAGGCACCCTGAGGAAGAGGGGAGATGAGAAAAGCCTGAGGAGCAGCCAGGATGGGGGATAAGCAAAAACACGTGAGGTGTTATATCCAAGTCATTCTGGTATGGACACTCCTCAGAAGGGACAAGACACAGGCTTTCGGAAGTACATTTGTGTGCAGGTTTGCAGTTTGCATCCCATGAATGGGGTGGAGATCCCATGTAGACACATAGTCAATAGCAGCACCAAGCTGAGAACTGCTGTTTGTGAGGCACAGGTTTCAAAATGGCCAAGCTCTGCTGTCTGAACCATGCCTTCTTCATCTCTAAAAATCTGCATCAAGTGAAAGGGCTGGGCTCCTGAAAGTCTTAGTTCATGCATATTCAAAGACTTCATAGAATCACAGAATCCCATTGGGTTAGAAGAGACCTTTAAAGGTCATCTAGTCCAACTCTCCTGCAGTGAGCAGGGACATCTCGAACTAGATAAGGTTGCTCAGAGCTCCATCAAGCCTGACCTTGAATGCCTCCAAGGATGAGGCCTCCACCACCTCTCTGGGCAACCCAGTTCCAGTGTCTCACCACCTTCATAGCGAAGAACTTCTTCCTAATGTCTAATGTAAATCTACCCTACTCTAGTCAGTAAATTAATTCCTCACAAACTGCAGGTATCTGTCCTGGCTCCAACCTGGTCTAACAGGACTTCTCTGCAATGGTCCTGCAATGGCTCTCAGCAGCTCCACAAGAGCCCATGGCAGCCCTGCTGCCCTTAACATAGTCAGTCTGTGACAGTGGCAAGAAAAGAGCCCTCACTGCCCAAACCATGCTCAGATAGTAGCAGATTAAGCATTTCCTCACAGTTCAAGGCACACATACAAAGTCTCAGCTTGCATGAATTGAAAGGAGTCTTTGGACTTTAATAGGGCTGTGACAACTTGCATCTGTTGAGAATCTACCCCATAATGTGTGCCTATAAATATATTTTTAATAGAGATCTTTGTTATTTTCTTCGTTGGTTTTCTTTTTGTTTTTCAAGTTATTAAAGTTATTAACTGACTACATAAAAAGGTCTAAGTTATTAACTGACTTCAAAGTTATTAACTGACTACATAAAAAGGTCTAAGTCTTTAGGTACATCTTTCTGATTTCACATGATATCTTACTCATCGTTTCATGAGTATTAATCCTGTCACGTTTTCACTCCTTACCTTTCCAAGCATCAGCCAATACTCCCAAAGTATCCATCAACATATATACAAATCCTCTTAGATAAGAACTCCTTTTTTAGTTTTGTTGTTGTTGTTGTTGTTTTGTTTTGTTGCCATTTGGAGGGCTTTTTTGCAATGACATGAAAGCTGTAAACCTTCAGGGTGACTTTACTAATTTCTACCTTCTCATCTAAAACTTTATTCAAACTGAATTCTTACTTCCTTCCCCAAAGCTGTCTGATAATGCAACAAAACTACAAGGAACACTGAGCTTTTGTTAAAAAAAAACACACAAACAAAAATAAGTGACATGACAAAGTCTCACTTTTTTTTAGCATTCAGAAGCAAAAGGCCTCATATGTCAAGACTTCTTAAGTGACCAGATGCAGTTGGCATCCACTAATTTGGCCTCAGAGTCTGACTCTAAGCAAAACCCAAGCAAAACCACATACTATTGACTAGGGCAGGGCAGGAAAGTTGCACTCTGCTAGAAGAGAAAGGGAAGAGGGGGAATGAACAAACAGATCAAAAGTGAAGAGAATTTTAAAATCTACTGGCAAAAGTGAACATGAAGCTCAGCAGGAGCTCGCACATTTTCTGGCTTACTAAACTACACATGATGCTTGGATCTATCTAATCTGTAACACATGAATCCCAGGCAGGTGGACAGATGGGTCAGTGATGCCGGTGAAGCTCGCATCACAGTGTGCCTGCTGGGTACAGAGGTGGCACCTCACAACATGTCTAGATTATCTGTCCAGGAGTGTTAGGGAAGAAGCAGTTCTTGTTCTCATGCTCCATAACAAAAGGAAGGATCAAAGACAAGAGTCTAATAGGAGAAAAAATATAAAATTAGGAAAACAACCCCAAACACCCCCAGAAGAATCCAAACCAAAACAATGGCAGTTCCAAAGAAAAAAAACAACAACACAAACACAAAGTAATTACCTTGTCTGCCTGTTAAGTCTGCTAATGGTCACAGAATTCACATTCAAATAATACAACTCACAATTCTGGCAACTTAAATGTCAAATAATATGTTTTATTAGTGAAGAATTTGTAGAACAATTTGCTAAGGGCATAGCAATAATAACAGGTTTTTTGTCAAATAAAATAAATGAATGAGAAACCTACAAGAGAACTTGTATGGCCAAAACCAGATAGCAAAAGGGCTACAAGACTCATTTGCATCAGGAAGTTTTTGAATGATCCCACACCAAGTCTTTCTTTCACATAGAATGAGAAATTGTCTTCAACTAATGTGTCAGTAGAATAGCTGTAGAACAAATCGATAGAAAACGGTAACAAAATGTCAAGACCAGATGGTGTTCACCCAGGAGATTTGAAACAGTTCTTATGTGAAATTGCCAAAGTACTGTTGTAACTATTGCGCACTATCTCATTTACACAATCTATCATTTAAATCAACTTCAGTGCTGGAAATTACTGTAAATGATAGCACCATTAGCTGAACAAATATCTGTGACATACAGAAGGGTCAGCATAGCTTTAGCAAGAGAATTGATAAATGAACAAAAATATTACAGATTCTTTGAAAGAATTAGTGTGCCTGCAAATAAAAGGTGATCCCCTGGGTTTACAAAATGCCTTTGATCAGGAAGCAGGACAGCAGTCAGAGTATCAGCAAGGTTCCATATCAAAAGCTCTGAAAAACATTGCTATCTTGAAACAGGAGATAAGATCAACTCAGAAATTAATATTGTACTTAATGATAGGAGGAGTATGAATTAAAAACGTATTCAGTAATCCTGAGCAATTCTAAAAAAAAAACCCCAAAAACAAAAACCCAAGCAAAAGAAATCAAAGAAACAAGAAAACAATTAAGATCTACAGAAATATCACACACTACTGAGCAATTCAACAATAAAATGGCAAGCAAATTCAGAGGTCAAGTAAGGCACAAAACCAAGACTAGCTTTGGCTACCAGTAGGCAATAATAGACTCTAAATTTGTTATTACCATTTAGGAACTGTAATGTAGATCCACCATCAAATGTCCCATTTAAGAAAAGGGAAAAAAAAAAAAAAGAAAACAACCACCAAAACAACCAAAAAGCCCACACAACTAAAGTAACCATAGATGTTACTCAGTTTGATGGCTATCCAAAGGACAACATGAATTCAGGTGTCTTTATCATCACAAAAGTCTCAGACTAGAAATAGAAAGGAAGTCAAGAAACTAAAAGACTTTTGTATTAGAAGGATTACGTAGTAGAACTGTTCAGTCTGAGGATGGAAGAGAAGAAAAAAGTGACATAAAATTCTGTAAAATTATGAATGATCTAGAAAGATAAATAGAAAATAATAGTCTCTAATTATAATGAGACATAAAGTGACAAATAAAATTAAATTAGCAATCAGAAGTTTGAAAAAAAACAGAAGTGTGCTTTTCCCTGACCAAATAAACACAATGACACATGGTATAGCATATGTTAAAAGTCTAAAATAGGTCCAAAAACTTTTTAGTCAAGCTCATGGATTAAAATTCAGCATCCAATAGAGTTCAGATACAACCTCTGTTCATGAAGCCTGTAAATTGAGGAAAAGCTAGACAAGCATACAATAAAAGCATACTCTGGACTGCTGTAGTTACATCTCTCTTCTGGACACAGATTTGACTGAACACTGTTACCTCCAGAGTGAGCACTGTAAGAATGCATCCTAAGTATCACACTGCTCAATTTCTTCGGGGGGACCTAATAGCTGCCTTCCAATACCTGAGGGGAACCTACAGGAAGGCTGGGGAAGGACTTTTTACAAGAGTGTCCACTGATAGGACACGGGGAAATGGGTTTAGGTTGAAGGAGAATAGATTTAGATTAGATCTTAGGAAGAAATTCTTCAGTAGGAGGGCGGCAAGACTTTGGAATAAATTGCCCAGAGACGTTGTGGCTGCTCCCTCCCTGGAGGTGTTCAAGGCCAAGGTGGACGGAGAGGCGTCCCTGCCCATGACAGGGAGGTTGGGCTAGATGATCTCTAAGGTCCCTTCCAGCCTAGGCCATTCTGTGATTCTTCTTTAATACTAGTAGGGCTACTTATTAAATGCAGAACCCATATCATGTTGAGGGAAGCCAGCCAGTACTTTGAAACACAAAAGACATCCAAGATGTGAAGAAATTCTGGTCTCCAGCACCCAGCCTTCCATATCACTGCATTTCAACAAAGATCTGAACCCTCCAAAGCAAGTTCAGTTAATGACTATGAAGATATTTAGAGGTCTAGAAAATAAAACTTAGGAGGAAATCTGAATAAAACAAGATAGTTAAAAATATAAAAGTGAACAGGCATGATCCACTAACACATACAAGCTTCAGCAATTTTTTATAGAAGTAAGGATTAAACTGGGATAAGTATCCTAGACTAAACAGCAGAAGTGCTATCATTCCTAATTTGTTCGAAAAAACCCCTTTGAACTGTTGGTGGGGAGCAATTTAAGCAGATTATGTGGGGACACAGTGGGTACATGGCCAGATCTCTTGTCATCCTTATTTCTCTATATTTGATTCAGTGATAGGTAATACAGCACACTTTAAAGAAGCATAGGTCTCATCATGTGGTGTCTGATGTCAAAAGAATTGAAACAAGTTAGACAGTACAACCTCATAGTACACACACAAATTACTGAGTGAAAGGGGCGGAATTCATATCTTTATATATTAATAGATACCTAAAAAAATAAACTTTTCCCCTCAGTATACATTAACCATGGCTGTAAAGTTATCTTAATATTTTTCTTTAAAAGCAGTAAATGTAGAAGTTAATTCAAAATCCTGTAATTTTTCCTTAACTATCTTTTAATACCAGGCAATACATCAGATTAAAACTTCAGAATGAGTCCATAAATAGGAATGATTATGTCCTTTACATTTGAGATTTAGATTGCTATTAACAGGTAAAAAATGCTTTAGGGCAAAAATAACTGACTTTTTCAATAATATGCACTGCAAATAGAAAAAATGTACAAAGCATTTCTCTAATTTATTTTAAAATTCAAGGCAAATTCTAGCCCCAGACCACATAGAAATGAATCCAGGACAGGGCTGTGAATAATTAAACAAACAATTAGCTTTAATAATAAATGATACATTGATACAGACCTCTAGATTGAATTGTTCACTTAACTTCTATGACAATTATTGATAAATGAACTTCTGCCATTTTACAATAATAGAATTTTAATATTATTTCCTATTAAAGCTACTCAACTTAAAACTTTTAGAAAAATATATTTAAGAGGCTTGTCATTCTTTTAAGTTATGAAACATTGAGTGTTTCAGAAGGTGGTTGCAATATTTCTGGTAAAACTAGTCCATTTCTAAGTTCTTCTTTGGAAAGCTCTAGAGGGCACAGAAAGAACATTATTCAGTTACATACATGTAAGAGGGAATGTGGGGAAGGAAAGAAGAAATTATTGCTAAATTCCTAAATTTGGAGAAAAAAAAATTACTGAAAGTTTAAAAAAATCTCCCACAAATAACCCAACTTCTTGGTAAATTGTGCTTTGACGCAAATAAGATCTTTTGACTGAGACATTGCTTGTTTAATATCTTTATCAACAATCTGGACAAGGGGATCAAACGCACCCTCAGTAAGTTTGCGGACGATACCAAGCTGGGCAGGAGCGTTGATGTGCTCGAGGGTAGGAAGGCTCTACAGAGGGATCTGGACAGGCTGCATCGATGGGCCAAGTCAACTGTAAGAGGTTTAAGATGACAAAGTACCAGGTCCTGCACTTGGGTCACAACAACCACAGGCAACACTGCAGGCATGGGGAGAAGTGGCTGGAGAGCTGCCTGGAGGAAAAGGATCTGGGGGTGTTGATGGACAGCCAGCTGAACATGAGCCAGCAGGGTACCCAGGTGGCCAAGAAGGCCAACAGCATCCTGGCCTGTGTCAGGAATGGTGTGGCCAGTAGGAATGGGGAAGCAATTGTTCCCCTGTACTCAGAATTGGTGAGGTCTCACCTCAAATCCTGTGTCTGGTTTTGGGCCCCTCACTACATAAAAAAGCCATTGAGATGCTGAAGCATGCTCAAAGGGGAACGAAGCTGCCGAAAGGTCTCAAGAACAAGCTTATGAGGAATAGCTGAAGGAACTGGGGTGGTTTAGCCTGGAGAATAGGAGGCTCAGGGAAGACCTTATTGATCTCATAAAACTAACTGAAGGGAGGATCTAGAGAGGTGAGGGTCTGTCTCTTGTTATTTGGGAGAAATAACAAGCGAAAGGACAAGAGAAGATGGCCTCAAGTTGTGCCAGGGGAGGTTTAGACTGGATATTAGGAAAACTTTCTTCACTGACAGGGTTGTTAAGCATTGAAACAGGCAGCCCAGGGAAGTGGTTCAGTCACCATCCCTGGAGGTATTTAAAAAGACATGTAGATGTGCCAACACCGAGGTCGCGGGTTCGATTCCTGCTCGGTCCCCATGTGTTGCCTGGTCTAGTCAAGAGGTGGCGACCCTGCCCATGACACGGAGGTTGGATTAGATGATCTCTAAGGTCCCTTCCAGCGTAGGCCATTCTATGATTCTATGTGGTGCTCAGGGACATGGTTTAGTGGTGAACTTGACCTTGCTAGGTTAATGGTTGGGCTTAATGATCTTAAGGGTCTTTTCCAACCTAAATGATTCTATGATTCTATTATTCTGGGGAACTTAGTGTTAATCACGCTGGTTATAGAACAAGGCAGAAGACAAAGAAATTAACTGTATTCACTAAAGGTGTGTCACTTTTCTACTAAATGCACAGGTGCCATGCTTCTATTCCAATAAACCTATTACTATAGTCTCATACCTCCCAAAATACTTGAAACATGTGTTAATATACCAAGAAAACATTATATATGGAGACTAATTGTTTAATAATCTTGTTGCATATGTTCTTAGTGAACCAGGATGTTCACATCCTGTTATCCTTTCAAGGATATTGCTCATGGTAGACTGATTAAACACTGAGACACGGCTAGAGCAATGGATACTCATAAAAGCTGTTCTTGCTATAGAACTATAAATACTACTTTATAATATGACAGGGAAACCATAAATCAAACTGTAATAGTATTTAAATTGTGCATTTTCATACCACAGGAGAATTAAAGTTAAGAACTTTTGCAGACAATGCATAACTGTCTGAAATAGGTGAGTAATCATGAAGAAATAACTGTTCAATGACTATCCTATTGGACTGTTTCCACTGGACACAATGAATTAGTTTCTTAGATTCGACGAGACCGCAAAGTTGAAGCATCATTGATGTCTTTGGCAGTAAAGGCAAAGATATGGCTCTTGTTTCAAAAGATATTTCAACGTTGGTCACAGGCCATAATCTATTTTAAAATAATGTACTTAATGGAAGAAGCTAGTTTGGGAATAATCCAACAGGATTGCAGGAAAGATTAGTTTTCCTGCACTGACAAAGATCAAAGAATCAAACTTGTAGAGCGGCAAGAGAGGGGGGAGCCAAGTATAGTTCTATCTTGCAACATTCACAGCTGAAACATGCATGGAGGGCTTGATAGTTTCTTTAACAAAATACTGGGGAGGGGAATCACATCTCTATAAAAATTCTTCAATATCAAACTATACATCAGGATAATATTTCCCCCATATCCCTTCATAAAGTTTTAATATTTTAATAAACATTTATATTAAGCAGTGTCACTAGTTTTACATAAATTTTCCATTTTATTTGCTTCATGCAAGCATTAGCCCAGCAGCCAGTAAATATTTCACTTCAGCTACAGGTGTTAAAATAAAATTTTTATTTGATAAGCAGTTCAAGGGTCTCAGTAATGCTACATCTATTGCTATCTCAGAAGGAAATTACTCTTTAATATTTTCATTATGGTAACAGAGGTTCCAATCTGATCAAGATTTTGTGGAGTTAAGAAGGGACTGGGCTCACAGTAGTTTAAGTGCAAGATGAGACACGATTCAATAAACACATTGTAATGTGACAAGTAAAATGGGTGACAGAATAGAGGGTTAATAGTGGCAGCAACGAACAGTATTATTTACAGAAAAATCCATTACCTGACAGAAAAGCAAAAGTAATGCACAATTATGTAAAAAGAATTACTCTTCTGTAATAGAAAGAGGGATAGTGCTTTGAATTGATCGAGCCCATTGCTATATTAGCAGTAGAAAGAATACTTTCAGAGAGCTCAAAAAAATCCAATAGGGATTCAAGGCTTTGCCACGGGATGCCATACAGAGTAGAGCAGTGTCAAGGCAAGAAGAGAAGGCAGCATGAACAAGCCTCTCCTCCCCTGCTCTGCCTGTGCTGGCAGGCTGCATGAATCTCCTTCCCACAGCACTCATGTGGGTGAGAGCACAATCCAACAGCAGCTCCCAGGATTAACAGCCAGGGTGTTTGCAGGCATGGCTGGAGGTATGAGCAATGTATGAGTGCACCAGAAAGTGTTCAGAAATCACCTGATTGTTTTCATACTTTTGCTCTCTTTTACATGCAAGCACTGTGGAATGAAAGACGGGCAGAGGTCTCTGTGGGCATGGAGCTGCGGAGCTATGGTGGCATGGCTGGTCCACAACTTTCATCCTCTGCTCCCAAGACCCCCTCAGAGCCAGGAGATCCTTGGCCTCAGCATTTTAGAAGTGACGATGATGATGATGATGTTGATAAATTTTTTAATCACAGTAGTTCTTAACAGTGTCGGTGAGAGGAATACACACCCCATTTTGAGCTCAAGAAACACGCCAGTAGAAAGCAGGACCAACAACTCCAAATTTGCAGGTTCACCAAAGAGTCTAATTTCCTATAACTGTGCAAAAGTTGCCCCACTTAGGGATCTGTTACCGTCGTCATTTCCCTTGATAGGAATATATTTGTTTAAGTACACAAAGAGAGAGAAAGAGCAAGAGCAGCACACATTCGCAATTTTGCACGGCATGCTGGTGAGTCAGACTTCTGCACGGAAAGGTGAAATCAACTGCAATACGCACAAGCATAAAGAAAAGAAAATGGTCTCCAAATAGCTGTGCAAGCTTGAAATCCAATTATTACCTACCTGAGCATTCAATAAAGCCATTCCAGGTTCTCATGCCTGCAGGCCCAAATTAGTCAAGTATTTAACACTGAACTTTTTCTCTGAAACACTAAGAAGATCAGATCTTAAAAATGCTTCTCTTTTATGATTAACACTGTTAATGTAATTTTACTACTATATAGGAACATATTTGCATAAAGTAGATTTCTAGGTTGCCAAAGTACAACCCTACCAGATGCTGACCTTAGCTGATGGCTTTCACAAGATGTTTTTGACATAGGCAGAATGTATTAAATACAGATTTTGCAGGGAGTCTCTGATTATCTTTTCCACTGACCACAAATCAAGCCTTCTACCTCTACAAGGAGAGGCATGTTTTATTAGTTTAGACCCCAAAGTGGAACCAAGTTGTATGTCCTAAATGAAATCCCCCCGGCTATGGTCCCCTAAGTCAGAGCACCCATCTTTGTTCCTGCCAGCAGAGCTTTAGGGCTGTGTCAGGAAGCAGCACAGCCCCAGAGGGGATTTGTAGTGTAAAATAGCTGGTGCTGAGAACACGACAGTACACTTAGAGAATCATAGAATGTGTTGGGCTGGAAGGGACCTTTAAACTTCACCTAGTCCAGCCCCCCTGCAGTGAGCAGGGACATCTTTAACTAGACCAGGTTGCTCAGAGTCCCATCAAGCCCAACGTTGAATGCCTCCAGGGATGGAATCTCCACCACCTCTCTGGGCAACCTGTTCCAGTGTTTCACCACCCGCAGAATTTCTTCCTAATGTCTAATATAAATCCGCTCTGCTCTAGTTTAAAACCATTGCGCCTTGTCCTACTGCTATATGCCCTTGTAAACAGCTCCTCCCCAGCTTTTCTGCAGACCCCCTTCAGGTACTGGAAGGCTGGTATAAGGTCTCCCTGGAGCCCTCTCTTCTCCAGGCTGAACAGCCCCAACTATGTCAGAAAGTGACTATTTCTAAATAACGTCTTTCTGTTATATTTATTATTTCTAATTAACTCCAAGAATACACACTGGTGGCTGGACAATCTCATCTGGTTTAGCATAGTGGTCTAATACTCCTTCATGACCTAAAACCAGGAATAATGATTTCAAAAATGCATCCATAATCCAAGCTCATACACTAGTGCTAAATATGAATTTCACCATATTTAGGCTATCAACACGGGTCCTGTGATCAAAAGGCCTATCTCCTGGCCTTTACAACTATCTTAAGCATTAGGCAATTTAACAAGGGAACAGAAGAATATATCCACTGTTCAAACCAGCAGATGTTCAGAATATAACTACATTCCAAATCCAGGAAAGGTCCATTAAACAAATGTCCTGGTTCATATGTGTTTATAATCTTTTCCAAATATACTCAAGTTAGTGGCTTAACTGCCTCTCAAGTCTAAGGAGAAATGCACATGCATGTTTGGGAAAATGGTGACAGCACACAGACCAGAACCAGAAGCAGCAATACCATTTCCCGAGTCTGAGGTACACGTCACCTCCATCTTGAGTCACCCTGTATTTAAGTCCATTCTAATTTGCATGTGTTGATCTCTATATAGTACAATCTATATGCCACCTGCTCTGTGACTACACATGCATGAAAAGACACGGGGAAAGATTTCCAAGCATGAATTGCCTTTTCACACCAACTGAAATAGCAAAGAGAGGCTCTCATCCTGCCAAACTTCACCAGCCAAAAGCCCTCTTCCCAGAGACTTCCTGCTAGCACACATCTGCCAACGCCAAGCCTTGGTCTCAACTTTTTTTCTGCCCTGCATTGGAAGCAACATGCTTGGAGTGAACAAAGAACATATTGGTCCTCCCCTCTATGGCAGAAACTTGTTACTGAAAGATCCAGTGACCTAGAGCTATTTGAAGAGTTAAAGTTGCAACAAATTCCCACTGTGTAAAACCTGGCTCTTGTCAGAGAAAAATCTGTGCTTGAAGCAGTAGTATCCCCCATTTAAAAGTGGCAATTTTAGCCACTGCAGATACTGGTTGATGTGCTGCCTGCCTCTGAGGGGCAACACTTCCAACCTGAAATGGCTTTCTACCATCCAGAGGGTTTCAAAGAGAGGCAGGGAAATGGAGATTAGACACAGCTGTGCCAATTAAAATAAAGCAGATAAAGTTTTGAGGGCAAGATGAAATGCTTTGTCCTCTCCCATGTCTTCGGGCTGCAGTCTACCTCCTGCAGTACACAGACTATAAAAGGCTTTAGCTTTCTTGTTATACATAAAATTGCACCAAACATCTTGAAAAGCTGTGAAAAGATGCACAATTAAATACTGTTAGTTGAACGCCATCAACAAGACGCTATTTTTGAAAGCATGTGTGATATGATGTAAGACTCCTATGCTATGCTGAATTTTAATACTATTTTTTAAGTTCTGCAAAAATTGAAATTTCCTGGAGTCTGAGAATGTGAAGACAGTATTTTCGGTGAGCCAGCTCAGAGAATTTTCTTTGTGACTCATGTGGGACATCTGGACTTCAATGTTTATATATAACTAAATGGCTTTATCTTTATCCTGCTGTCACCACTGACTGGGAGAGAGGAGTATTGAAAAAGCCTAATTTGGGTTCCCAAGTCCAGCTGTATTGCAAGATACACAAAAAATGTACATATGGCTAGCTCTAATGTAACCAAGAACAGTGAAAAGTTATGATTAATATTACCCTGTGGGCAGTGCTGCAGAAATGGTCTGTTTAATGGATCCTCAGGCCTCAGCTGAGGGAGCACAGTCAAGTACCTGTGATCTTGTATGTTCATACATCGTGCAGTCCAGCTCACAACAAAGATGGGCCATGGGGAAAAAAAAAAAAAACAAAACCAACAAACCAACATATTTAGAACTGAGCTGTATGAAAGCTTAGATTTTATCTTTGTGGACCATGCCTGTCTTTCATCATCAGTAGTTATAAAGAAGGAATTTTGTGCATGTAACTAAAGAAGGACCATTGTGCACGCGTCCAAATCCATACCTTGCAAACAAAGCTACTCACAGAAGTCTTATTATTCGCCGAACAAATTAAAATATAACCAAGATCAGTGATATGTATCAGCTTAACAAGATGCTCTGACTATGAAGCTCTCTTCCACATATTCCTTCCTTAGGACTGTAAAACATCAGGTATAATAGGTATCCCACATGGTCAATATCACTCACCCACCATTGGAGAGTGTGACAATCAGTCTGGTGACACAAAGTCACCACATCAGTAACTACCATCTCATTTCTGAGCAATTAGAGCATTTGCAGCACCCTACCTCTCTCAGCCCATCATTATGGGGGTACAGTATGAGTGTGTCATACTAACCCTGGAATTCAAATATCAGAGATGACTCATGCAGAGAAGACAGAAACGTGGATTGCTAAGCATGAAAATAGAGACAACCTGATTTATAAGCAAAGTCTGGCTGGCACTTTGCCAGCCTTGTTTTTTCTACCACTTTTGGAAAATTCAGGGGGGCTTTTTTTTTTTGTGGGGTTTTGTTTGTCTTACTGTCTGTTTGCAAGGGTTGGTTTTTGGAGTTGTGTTGTTTTGTTTTGTTTTCCATTGAATCACCATTTACTGAGACATCAAAGGCAAAACAGAACAGAACTTGGGCAGAACGGAGTGAGAGAGAGGTTTTCTATTCATTAATTGACCAGACATAAACCACGCTCTAAAAATAAGCTGGACAACTAATTTAGTGAGACAATAAAGCTTGAAGAGGTTAAAAGACATCAACTGAAATCTGTATAAAAACAAAGAAAATATGGGCCATCATTGGCAGAGTCACACAGGACACAGCATTAAACATTAATGTGATAGGATAGGGATACCGTGCTAATTTGATACAGCTTCATACTGCAGAGTCATTATTTAGTTACTCAAATATTTGTTGTGCAGCTAGGCTGTGCTTCCAATTACAGTCTTTGCAAAGAAATGTGCCTGAAAGGTATGATTCCCAGAGCATCTCATTCCTTTCATGTTTAGGACTCAACATTGATCAGCATGCCCAATAGAGCTGCCCTGACCAGCAATCAAGGCCATGACAGACAACAGACTTTAATTAGCACCTGTATGAACACAAACAATTTCAAACAATGCACTGGTAAAAAAAAATATCTAGGATAGCCACCTGTCCTGTGGGAATGAGAAGCTAATAAAAGTTTGAAGGAGTAGATATTTCTTCTAAGCAGAACCATACCCGCATATGTACTGAATCTTGGAGAAGAAAGAGGAGGAAAAAAAATAAGTTGAAAATTATTTAAAATAAAAAAATTACACAAAGCAGGAGAGACTCACAAAAAGGATTGACATGAGAAAGATTCAACACAAAATAGCCAAGGTAAGAGAAGTCAGCTACAGGAAAGAAGAGAGCAGTCTGCAAAAATCAGACTTTCAAAAATAAAGTTCTAGGAAGAACATCTTAAACGATCCTGCCCCAGTTTTAAAAGAGCCTTTTCAGAGAGGTGAGGATGGAACAAACAACTAGTACTTTCTAAAACAAGATGTGCTGAAGCCTTTGCAAGGAATACATCTGTTTGCTTTCCTCACTGTGTGATCCTAAGGAGGTGCCCTGTCAGCACACTCCAGAAAGATCTTATCCTTGAGCTACTTAGGAGTTTGGAGAAGCAAGCAATGGTCACGGGCCATCACTGATGAGGCCACAAGTTCTCAACTCTCCAGAGATAGTTCAGACAGGGAAACCACCAAAGGAAGTTGCTGGAGCATACTAGCTCGATGCTCATCAGACCAACGTCTCTCCTCTCACGTTATGTTGCATTTGGTGTGGGCTGAGGGCTTGGCTCAGGACTTGTCTTCACTTAGCCCACAATGAAACATGGTTATACCAACTACAGTCACCCTGTACTGACTGCAGGCTAGGAATGTGCGGTGCATTACTTCAAATCAGCTTGGAAATCTACAGCTAGAGACAGCATCTTGTATGTGTTCAACCCAAAAAAGTCCAGGAATAGTGATTCAAGTTCAGTGGGGTCTACATGCAGAACCTGAATGAACGACCCAGGCTATGATAACTGTTACCTTTCAACTTGCCATGTTTTATCATTGAGTATGATAACGGGGAATATTTTTTAAAAGGAAAAATGCGGAGACATTTCCAACAGCACACTGGATCAGTTCTCCACTATCAGTCTAATTCTTTATCATGCTTTGCCTTGAATCCTTACACAGAACCAATTTTCTCAGTAGAAGGTGAAAAAAAATAGTGTCATCTAAATTTAAACAAAGCATTCACTGCACCAAGTCAAAAAAAATGAAGCTACTGTATTATTACAAACAATAAAAAAACAATCAAAAAACCCACTTGCAAACCCAAACTAACACCCCAACAACTTACGCACCACATTGACTTAGGCTTTGGTGAAGGAAAGCTCAGCTTAGTAGTGCATAGCTGTGCAATCTAATCCCTAAAGTTCAATTTAAAAGCCTGAACTCTCACATTCAGTGCAATGGGACAATCAGGCCACAATGGGATCCATAAATGCTTTGACAATATTAAGGAGTTTCCAAAGCTAAACAGTATGAAAAGCTGAAAAGGCAAAATCAGTTTTAAATTCATACCATTATTCTGTCGGTGAATTATCTTATTCTCAAAAGAAATATTCAAAACTTATGGAATATATTGATGTTTTCTGAAAATAAACTTTGGGTCCCTCCAGGTCATGTAATAACTGAGCAAGCAAACTGAAATTTTAAATTTTGAATTTAGGCAGATGGAAGGTACTTTCTTATTTGGTGGACCTAGCCCAAAAATACATTACACGTTTAAAGTTGAATATATGCTTAAATACCTTACTAAACTTCACCACTACAGAATTAGTTTATTACACCAGTTCTGCTAATTATTTTGTGCTCCTTTCAAAAATTAGTTTTTACAGATATCAAAAAGAAACCTTAGTGTTCTATTCAAGATCATTTTTCCCTCTCCCTTTGGTAGTCATTAGCAAAAACATTTCAGTTTGTATTCCTGTAATACATAGGGAAACCTTTAACATATTTGATAGTGAACTTATATTCGAACACCCTGAATTAGTGAGTTTCCAGATTCTATTGTTACAGTTTTAAATCATGATCTTTAGAGCAAACACCATGACTAGCAATTTACTCAAAGCCTTTCCATACAATGGAGCCAACATATCAGTTACTTTGTTCATATTATTAGAATAATACAAACAGGAAATCAAGTGGTTTACATGCTGCTATCAGGATTTTTGTTGTTTCTCTGATTTCTCAAAGGTTACTGTCTGAAACAAAGTAGGAATGTATTGATTCACAGCAACCCAGGCAATATGTGATATCTAGTGCAGGAAACAGTAAAGCACTATGGGCTGTTGTTCATAAGAGCGATTAAGAGGCCACTCCTGGATGGATTTCTACTGTTACATGCACTATTTTAACCAAGACCAAATAAAAAGTAATCAATAAATAGTTCAGTATAACTCATTTTGGGGAAACACTGTAAAATACTGCAAAGTGCTGCTGGGATAATTTGAAATTACATCAGATGGTATAAAAAACCTGCTCATAGTGTGTATTTGCATGAGGTCAGTAGATGCATGCCTGTGTACAAATTATTCCCAGCAAGCCACTTTCAGCTCAAACAAATACCCAAATAAGTATTCTCAAGATGCATATTCACATCCATATACAGGTTTTCTAGCCACAATATTAAGTAGTAAATAATAAAGAAGGCCAGCACTAAACTGGAAAAGCTTATTATACGTTTGTTATTAGTGAAAACTGCTGTTGTACAAAAATTAAGTTCTCATAATGTAAATTAACAACTAAGGCCATCAAAATCCCAAGCTGTTATCAGAGGTAAGGTAATTGCTTTGACGGGGATCTATCAAAGATTAAAAGATCCACATTTAGGGGTCTCTGAAAAACGGTCAAGCTCCCGTCAAAGTCACTAGTCAAAGCAATGGACTTAAGTGTCTGCTTCAGGGAAAGCTGGATCATTCTCTAAGAGTGTCTGCCCCAACTTGGAGCTCAATGCAGTTGCCTTAACACCAGTGTTTTGCGTCACTTAAATTGCTCAAGGGATGGCAGATACCAGATGGGGCTGATCTGATGGAAGACTGATGTGCCTCTGGACTAAACAGCTGGAGGACATGAGGGATGCCCAAAGTTCTCTCAGCTGGCACTAGCTACTTATTCAGGAAACTGAATAATTTCCTAGATCTTCACCAATTCTAACAGGACTCACACACTCAATCCATATGAAAGAGCTAATGATAAATGCTTAAATTCAGGTACTAGTCTCAAACCACAGTCAACCCTGAATATATGAATTCAAGCCCTCATCTTTTGAGTTTAGCACAGGGTAAGAAAAAGGGAAAGGAGGAAAGGTTTTCTAGTGCTTAAAACTAAACAATACTCTATCTTCAGAAGCTTACACTCCTGCCACCTTTCCGTCTGGCCAGCATCCAGAGATGTGCACCAGCTGCTAAGTAGGAGAATAATAACAAGTTGAATTCAAATTCCATGGAAAAGCTAGCTACTTCAAATGCAAACAATAGAAAAATAGAGCCCTAACTACCATATATTTAAATAACAAAGGGCTAGTGAGTACATGTAGAAAATGCTATTTTTCAACTTGAAGAGTTGGAGCATTTAAAGAAGAGCAGAAAACACTTTTACAGCATATTTACCATGCATTGTTCATAAGCGTGCCTGGGAGCTTTACACTTCGTAATCCAGTTGAAAAATGCTGATAAATCTTAATTAAAAATAGCCTAGGGTATAACGATTCTAGAGCTCAGTGTAGTTCAAGGTTTACTTTCATGAGATTACTTCAGCACTCCTTAAACCAAGTTTGTGAAGCTTCGCTGCAGAAAATCTTTTTGCCCTTTAAAACTCCCAGCTGTATACTTGAATTCAAGTCAGAAAATATATCTACAATCTACCACTGACACTGTTATCTTGTATTTAGTTCTCATGTTATCACCATGCTAAATTATTAACCTCATTTTTAATTTCATTTAGATAACTGTTTTGTGGCTGTATCTTGTCTCTCAATACTAATGACGTAGAGGATTTTGAAGTATATTCCAACAAACTTCATTTCTCTGTCTTGCACATAATTTTTACCTCTGCTTCCTCTAAATTATTGTCAGCACCTTTGCGGGAAGCTGAAACAGAAATCTGATTTCTGTATTTCATGAAATACAGGCAGTGACTGACTGCTCACATCCCTCCAGGAATGGCCACCGAATCACTTCTGCAACTTCTACCAAGGGAGATCCCTTGGTAAAGGGACAACAACAGAATATGTATTTGAAGAGTGAGATAGCCAAAGAGGGAAAGAAAGACCAGGCTGCTGCTCACAAAGGCACTTGCCTCTGTGGACGTCACTACTCTCTTCTTCAAAGCCTCCAGGTACCCAGGGAACCTCTTGTCTAAGAGTCCTTCAGAAAAGCAGTGCCATGGGACCACACTGTCCCACACTCACAGGTCTCTCATCTCAGACACTGCAGGAAATTTAAGTCAATCACAGGGGTGCCTCTGTCTCACTAGATCTCTCCTGTGGGATTCTTCGGTAAGAAAAGCAAATTAATCCCTTTCTCCTTCAACATTTGGCTAGCAAATACCTTGAGGAAGAGAAGGTAAATGCAAATGTAGTTTTGAGAAAAGCAAAAGAGTAGGTTTGCATTTAACAAATACTTCATACTCAAACATCCCTGGTTAAAGTTTTGAGATAGAAGTTAAACACTAGTTCTAAGAGCACTCTGTAAAACATTACTAACAAAATAACAATGAACCTAGTAGTGGTGAAATCGAGAACTTACTAATAAGAAACCTCAGCAATCCGGTCATGACCACTACTCACTTCAAGTGTGCAAAACAGACACACTAATTTTCAAAAAATTATCAAACCTTGAATTTCTGTGGCAGTGAAATCTGTATAACAAGAGGAATACAGCCCTGTGCATAGGCTGCAAAACACATTCTTTTCAAAAGGATCCTTGCAACCTTTCCAGAGAAGCCCTAACACCTCAGAAGCCCAGAACAAAACTTTAAAATTCAACAGGCAGCTGTCTCCACCCTGTTAAACTCCTTTCCTCTGTAGCTAAAATTTCTGAGAAAAAACAAAACAATAACAACAAAAACCCAGAAAAAAACAGACAGTTTCTTCATTCAAGAAAATATTAATAGTGCCCAAATAAGTGAAGGTGCCAAGATTCCCACTAAACCCTCCTGTTACCACTGTTGACACTAGTAAGACCACAGAGTTATTAACACGCAGCTTTAATGGCAAAAGACTACAGTTACAGTCCTTGTCCATGACATATCCTTGGGAGGACCCCTTACACTGGCACCTCTTTTCAACTACTAGGGCAAGGGTCCAAGAGCACAAGGCAGGTATCCTTGACTCTGTGTCAGGCTAAGAAAGAGCTTGGAGTTTGAGAACAAAACCACTGCCCTTAACTTCAATTCGCTCCCGTCACTACATACTATAGGTTAAATGGCAAAGGTACATGCTTGCCATACTGAAATTTAAGCTTTGAAATCATCTGATGAGGAACATTCAACTGAAAATCTCATCTTCTGGTAGCTTTTAAAATAAATAAAAAAAAAAAAAATCAGAGAACAAAGCAAGCCATGTTACAAAGACAATCATTTGATTTTAATTAGCATTTCAGATGCATTATTATGATATTTTGTGAAGCCATGCTTTTTTTACCTGACCCTGTCCATAAGCAGAACCACTCGATGAGACAATTAACTCTAAACAGGCAATTCCAAGTAGACTTTCTGTTACTTATGACATCAGCTTCCTGACTTAATACTCTAAATGTCTTTTTCTAAATATTTTTTGTTCTCATTTAAATTTTTCAGGTCCTTAAAAAAATGCATTAAAAAGCCAACCCATTGCACAACCCTAAGACCAGGCATTTCTGACAAGGCCAAAAATGCACCAGTCTCTGCACCACTCAGGGTTTAAGACAATAAACAGCAGTAGAGTATCTGCTGAATGATTGTTTCCTTGGGAGCCTTGCAGCTTCAAATAACCTGTAGCTTAGGGATTTTTAATTTTTTTTTTTGAGTCAGATACTGCACTGAGATCCTCCATTCCTATTAAATTGCTCTGATGCCTTTCAAAGCCTTCATAGTTTTGGCCCTTAAAATATTCTCTGGTGACAAATTCCAAACCATATTATGCAGGGCAGGTTTGCTTTTCATTTGCTTGAAAACTGACTGCTGTGTACTTTCCATGCATCTCCCCATTTCTCACAAATAATGAAATAGCTGTTCCTTATTTCTATCCCTCAAGGCAAAACACGAGCAGAGACAATAGGTAGATCCACTTTATCATACTTTACACATTGAGTTGGCCAGAACAGCCCTCTCCTGGGAGCCATAAAAAGGAAGTAACATACGCTTTCTCAGCACCATTTGTAACTCTTGTTTATGGCAGGATGGTGGCCAAACACAGGGTGCCCACTGACATGGCAGCATAGCTCCTCATCCCAAACTCATCCAACTGTCTCCTCTTTAATTTCTAATTAGTCTACTCTGCTCTTTGATCCCAGACATTCCTTTTCCATTGCCAGCTACCCATACACAAAGACTCAACTCTGCTCTGGTGAGGCCGCATCTGGAATATTGTGTTCAGTTCCGGGCCCCTCCGCTCAAGAGAGACAGGGAACTGCTTGAGAGAGTCCAGCGCAGAGCCACAGAGATGATGAAGGGAATGGAACATCTCCCTTATGAGGAAAGGCTGAAGGAGCTAGGTCTCTTTAGTTTGGAGAAGAGGAGGCTGAGGGGTGACCTCATCAATGTTTATAATTATGTAAAGGGTGAGTGTGAGAAGGATAGAGCCAGGCTCTTCTCAGTGATGTCCAATGACAGGACAAGGGGCAATGGATACAAGCTGAAGCATAGGAGGTTCCACAAAAACATTAGGAAAACCTTTTTCACTGTGAGGGTGACAGAGCACTGGCACAGGCTGCCCAGGGAGGTTGTGGAGTCTCCTTCTCTGGAGACATTCAAAACCCCTTGGACCTGTTCCGGTGTGACCTACTCTAGGTGATCCTGCTTTGGCAGGGAGGTTGGACTACATAATCTGTCAAGGTCCCTTCCAACGCCTAATATTCTGTGATTCTGTGAAAGAAGTCCTCTACATCCTCATAACACCAACAGCATTCTCTCCTGCTGCCGAGGCATAAATAACAAGCGATAGAGATAAGTAAGGACCAAAAGACAGGAGAGTTCTTGGTTTCTGTCTCCTGGCCATAAACAGAAGCAGTTACAGAGAGGTCTCATTCAGTCATAGTATCACAGAAAAGTTTCATTTGGAAGAGACTTCCAAGACCATCGAGTCCAACCTTGGTCCTAGCCCTATCAACAGGGCCAAACTATGTCCCTCAATGCAACATTTACCCACCTCTTAAACATTTCCAGGGATGGCAACTCAACTACCTCCCCAGGCAGGCTGTTCCAATGCCTGACAACCCTCTCAGTAAAGAAACTCTTCCTAATATCTAACCTGAACCTCCCCTGGCACAACTTAAGGACATTTCACTTTGTCCTATCACTCTCCACTAGGGAGAACAGACTAATCTTCACCTCTCTACAATCTCCTTTCAGGTAGCCGTAGAGAGCCATAAGGTCTCCCCTCAGTCTCCTCCAGGCTGAACAGCCCCAGATCCCTCAGCTGTTCCTCATGCAACACATGCTCCAATCCTTTACCAGCTTGGTAGCCTGCCTCTGTACCCTTTCCAGCACCTCAACGTCCCTCTTGTAGCAAGGGGCCCAAAACTGGACCAAAGCTGAGTACAGGGGCATGATCACCTCCCTGCTCCTGCTGACACCACCACTCCTGATACAGACCAGGATGCCGCTGGCCTTCTTGGCCACCTGGGCACACTGCTGGCTCATGTTCAGCCGGGTGTCCATCAGCACCCCCAGGTCCCTCTCTGCTAGCAGCTCTCCAGCCACTCCTCCCCAAGCCTGCAGCACTGCTGGGGGTTGTTATGGCCGAAGTGCAGGACTCAGCATTTGGCCTTACTGAATTTCATGGAGTTGGCCTTCGCCCAGTGATCCAGCCTATCCAGATCCCTCTGTAGAGCCTTCCTACCCTCAAGCAGATCGAGGGTTCCACCCAGCTTGGTGTCATCTGCAAACTTACTGAGGGTGCACTCTATTCCCTTGTCTAAATCATTGATGAAAATGTTAAACAGGACTGGGCCCAGTACTGAGCCCTGGGGGACACCACTCGTGGCTGGTCAACACTGTCCTGGCACGAAAACTGCTGCACAATGCTGAAATTTAAACTGTTTTCTGAGCAAGGCTTAGTTGGGTTCGGAAGCAATGTTGGAAAAAGCCATTCTGATGAAATTGAAATTTTGAGAAATCCTTTTCAGGATTTCAATTAAAGAACAGAAGTAGAAAAACAAAAACTGATGCTTTGAATTCTATCATTTTTTCATGTAAGAAAAACTTTTCATTCAAAGACATATAATTTAGAATGTTATTTCTTATTACATGGAACAATTAGAGGAGTCAAAAGCCGAATACAATGTTTTGATTTCCTTAAAATAGTGTTTTAATGAAGCCAAAATAATGCTTTTTTGAAAAATCAGTTTTATGGACAAATTAATGTTTGTTTTCATCCTCTTTCAAAAGAGGAAAATTCAGTGTTGGCATATCATTGAAGACATGCATGCCAAGTTTCAGCCAGCTGTAATATTGTAAGTAACTGTGAAAACAGATTCCAGAGGTTTATAATCAGATTTGAGCTACTATTAAAAATGACATCCACATCCCAAAAAAAACCCCACTCACAAAATGGCAAAGAGATATACTACTTGACCGAAATTTCAATAAGCACTTCAGTCAGGGAACAGTGATGCTCAAGCTTCTCCGCGATGTTCCTAAGGAAGTCTGACACAGGCAAAACAACTCACTTTTCATAGACTTGCTCTGAGAAACAGCAGTTACTTTTGCTATAACTTTCATATAATCCTCTTTCAAAAGATTTTTTTGAGACATATATGAGCCATAGAAGATTTCTACCCAAAAGTTTAATATTCAGCAAAGTTTCAGGCAATTTAAGACATGATAATGCGATGCAACTGTCTTCTAATAGAGGGTGTTGGAAAATATGTACTTCTGTTCATGATCCTTAAATTTATTTACATTTCTACCACATATCAGCAGCTAATTCATACAAATACGACATAAGCCTTTTGAAGAAAGACAAATGCATTCCTTACTGTACTCTAAATACTGTATTCAAGTATTCTTTCTGGGATTTTGATTTTGCAAGGTCCAAGTTCTTTTTATCACAGCTTGACAATTTCAACACTGCGCCCACATCCACCAAGAATCAGTTTAGGTTTTTTTCTTTTAATCAGTTACACAGTCACTACCACCTTTTTTCAGTGTTGAAATTGTTCAAGTGATTTTTGCTGTTTGGAGGAGATTAAATCTTTTGCTGGATAGAGCCATGAAACTGTCTGTGAAGTACCTGTCTCATCAGCTACTAGTACGTTCAAAGATTATCTGATGAGCTGTGGTGGCTGAATGACCAGAAATCACACATACTGTAGTTTATTTTCAAAACAGAATAGCATTAGGAGAAAAAAAAAACAACAAAAAAAGCACAAACAAACAATCACACATACATTAAATTCTGAAACCAAAATCATAATAAGTCCTGCTTGGAAATTCTCTACAAAGAGAGTCCTGTCAAGTGTATAACACAAAACATAAGAACAAATACTAGCCTTAAATCATGTGAGAAAAGTGCAAATTTTTTGTGAGAAGCTCATATTAAGCCCAGAAATTACTTCTCCAGCCCAGACAAACTTTGCCATGAGGTGTCTAACAAAAATGAGAGGTAAGAGAACACAAAGAGGAACCGCTTCTGTCTAGCCCTACCCCATCAGGGGTGAGGTGAAACCCAGAAAGTTCTCCACAGATCCACCTCCAGCGGAGCCAGGGCATCTCAGACTTTTACTCCTGAACACAAGAGCCTGATGCAGCATGGACAATATTTTGGGGTGGTTCACTTGAGTTATGACCTCCAAGCAAGAGAGGCCCAGAGGGGAAGCAGTAAGGCCGGACGCTGTCCATTGGGACTGCATTAGCAAAGAAGTGGCCGACCTAATTCCATCAACAGCCTCTGTCCCTTGAGGAGCACCAAGCAATCCAAATTCTGCCTCCAGATGACTTTCACCTTGTGGCAACACCGGTGTACTAAACTGAAATAGCAACACAGATCATCTCCCTGGATTGATCCACCCAAGGACTCAGGGACCGTTGGAAGCAAACCTGGATTTCACTCAGGGACCTCACATCTGCGATGCTCCAAAATCACTTTTATCTCAGTTTTCCCTGCACTCCCATGGGCAATACAGGACAAGGAAAGCTGGCACTGAGAAATATTTAAGCAAAGAATATCTGCTAGGAGTAAGATATAAGACCATCTTTAAAGTTTTTGTTTCTTAGGTTGAGAGTAAGACTTCTGACCACAATTATTCCATTTTCTTTCTGCCTTTCTACATGCATGGTCTCTACACTTACAGAAAACAAGCAGATATATACTTAGTGATCCAGCAAACATCCACTGTTACAAATTTTAAAGAACCTAAATGTTCTGCCTTCAAATGCAGCAGGGGTGAGAAAAGGGGGAAAATCCAGAATACTGCCACGATTAACCTCCCGTATATTATATGTTCAGAATAACAATTTTTTTTATATAAAGAGAACACATTTTTAGCAGTGATTAAAAAAACATAAAAATAAGCACACTTTTCACACTGTTGTTTGTACTGATATTAAGTGATAAAGAAAAGCTATTCTGAGTGTGGCAGAATTGGCACTCCACTGGAATAGAGGGAAACTCCCTGCTAAGGCAATCCTACAACACACAAATTCCACCTGCTGTTCTTCCAGTGCTGCTTTACCTCTATGAAGAACAAAGCTTACTAGAAAGCTTAATAAAAACACCAATTATCACACAAGAAATACCCTAGAGTGAAATCCAAGCAGATGGCCTTATAAAATTTCTGATCACGTCCGCATCACGTTTGGAACTAAGCACATAGGTTTACATGGGAAACTAGATTAAAAGCACCACCTGCAATATGAAGCAGAGCTTTTTATTACTAGCTTGATACACTTTTAAGCTAGTTTGCATCCAGCTGCTTATAGCCCTGTCCTTTTCACTCTTGAACCCACCATCCCACCTGTCCTGCAGCCCTCTAGAGCCTTAATGAAAAGCAGAACATGACCATCCTCTTCCAGATGCTCCTGGCTGGCAGTGACACCTCATGCAAGTCAGAGCAGCCTCCTGAGAGCTTGGGCTGGCCTAGGGATTTACAGCTGAAAGTTATCAGACAACATGTCTTATTAAAAGTACATGACAAGAGCATTTGGCTAAGACACATTTGCTACCTTCATAAACTTAACCCTACATCTGGATCCATAGGCTCATATTACCAACCGGCTCTCCACGGACGCAGTTTACTTGCTGTAGAACAAAAGCTGTCTCGAGCATTTTCCAACCAATGCAAAGCAGATGCTAGGAGGTCTAGTCAAATAAATAGAGCTGGAAGGAAGCTAGATAACATAATCTGAGTGAAGCTGACTTCTATTTTTTTCCTAATATCTGCTACCTGCAATTACAAAAAGACATCTAGCTTAAAAACATCCCTAAATTTCCACTCAGAAAGAAAATTTCTAGATCTCATAAAATTATGAAAGAAAAAAGGAGAAAGAAAAAAAAGATTAAAAAGCACAAATTGATTATATCCTAAAGGACTGACATAACCTAAAGGCCAACCAAAAAACCCCCAAATGTCCAAGCTTGCTCTTCTTTCCACAGTTTGGAGGCTTTTAGTCAGTCAGGTGATTCCTGCAATGTTTACTGATTTCTGCTTTTCTTTTGCCACTGATCACACTCTCTAAACATGGTCACTCCTCATTTGCCTCACAAAGGTTTTCTGCAAAAAGGAAAGAAAAAAAAACAAACAACTTACCTAGCATCCTATTTTTCCCCATGCCAGCAAAATGAGACCTACAGTTGACAGTGTCCTTTGAAAGGCAGGAGCCTAGGTAACAGGTAATTCATGAGCTGAAAATGCTCACATCACCACCACCCTTAATAGGCAGCCTATCATCTTAACAGACCACTTTGAAGTATCCTTAAGGTTTCCAGGATGGTTATGTTTGACTTGTAGTTTAAAACCCACAGCTATTAAGCAACCAGTTTCTGCTAGATTATTTCATACTCATTTAAGACATTTTAGCCCTACTCCCTTTCTCTCAGGCATATACGTTATGCCAACACACATTTATTATTAACAGGATACTATTTTCTGGCTTGCTACCTTAAAGGGAGATATAAAGGGCCAAGGTTGTCACTGTAATTCAGTTCAAAACTTCAACCTGTCAAGTTTCAGAGTACTGCCACTGCACCTTGAAGGTGCATCGGCACAGTGTCTGCAATGCTACCTTAAAGGGGCAGCGTTTTAATTTTCAAGCTTAAATGACACTTTTTCATCTTAATTGTTATGCAAAAACTTACAGACAGAGGTTTCCAAATTATATAATTTCAAAATTCTCTCTTTTTTTTTCCCCAGTAGATATTTGCATTGTGTTGAAAATTCTCTTATTCATGAAGCATTAGATTATCCTGCAATCAAAAGAATTCGACTGCAAACTGTTTGGACGCAAGTATGATCTTTTGTACAGCTGCACAGCCATTATTAATTAACCTCTTGTTATAGTTTTACTGTTCGAACTCACATTTTAATAGTTCGTAAAATATTATGTAAAAACGAGGCACAAAATATACTCAAAACACCATCGAAAAATACGCTCTATTATGAAGTCTCTTTGAAAATATGTTGTGTGTTTTCGACTGTTTTGCAATGCACAGTATTTCTAATTTACGAGCCTCTTCTTGCAAATCAAAACATTAGTGTCTGTACAGGAGAGGCTTGCTTACCTCTGGCAGATTCCAGGGCTCTTGCAATCCCACAGAAAAAGGGAATGTAGACATTGTGCTCACAGTCTCCTCTCCCAGTCTCCTCTCCCTACGTAGCACACACGATTTTCTAAAGACTTGTCCTCCCTCTCCTGCAATAACAAATAGCTTAGACACACCATACAGGCTCTGGACAGAGTGACCTTCATTCTTGATTCTGGGTGTCCAACATGCTTTTGCCCACAGCTGAGAGCACTGAATACCACCAGCTCCCAGTCCTTCACCTCCCTCCTGCTGACTGAGGAGCTCTAAGGTGGTCCCAGCCAGGCTGCCAACAGCAACAGCAATTAACAGCTCATTCCTGCACATGACATGTAAACCAGGGCATCAGTTAACTGCACGAATGCCAGGCTGGGGGTTAGATGGGGAAAGGAGAGAAGAAATTACAGTGTAGCTTGGATTAATGAGCCAGCACACATCCTGCAGGCTTAATGAGAAGGACTGATGGGGTTCAATTAGAGAGAAGTCTGCAGCCTCATTACTACCAGCAGTTGTCACTCAGGGCATCGGTACAGACAACCTATGCAGCAAGAGGCAAAGGAAATAATGGATAAATGGAAACAGGAAACTTTCTTAAAACACTTTTCATACCAGAGCTCATCATTCTGGGAAGTTTTGTGTTTCAGGAAGAAAGAGAAACGCAGACATCAATGTTCTGGAAGGACTGATATCAGAAAAAAAACCCCACCAAAGTAAGAGATGTTTTCTCCCTCTCCTCCTGCCACCCAGGAACCACTCACTTTTTAATTGAATACTGACCTATGGGTGTCAGTAGTAAATAAATCTTCAACAGTTAATAGAGAGAGCTTTTGCATGCAAATGCTAACAGACCAAACAGGTGACTTCCTGCTGAAGGTAAGGCAACCTGAGCTTACTTGCCTCTGCAAACTAATAGGGCCTTCTATAGCTCCCTCATCAATGTCATGAAAGATTTCTGATTTAAAAGTTTAAGACTACGCAACACATCATACTCTTCTCCCAAAGAAATGACAATTTAGCCCAGTACCTTGATGACACTAATGGCCCTCATAATCATCCTGTTTGTCTTGAAGGAGATCTGGAAACTTTTATTAGCGTTTTTTTGCCCCTCCAGATTTATCTTTTTCTTTTGGTTCTCTACCGCTAATTAGGGACAACTTTAAAGTTTTTTGGGATGGACTTCTATAGCAGGTGCCTGAAGAAATGTAAGAAACAAGGCAAGTACAGAAATTCTCCTGTACCTTAGTTTAGTGACCTCTAGAGCTAGAGGCTGCATGCAGACCCTTTTGTTTAATAGTAACCAATGTGCCTTTCTATCAGCATAAGACATTAAATCTGTTTCTTTTGCACTAAGCCATCCTGCCTTCTCTTAATAAGGTAATTTAATTCTTTTTAAAGTATATTGAAAAGAAAGATGACCAGAATGACTGGTTAAGATGCAGGGCTGAGACTCAGAAAATCTGATTTCCTCTCTTTGTTCCTCTCCGTGTGCCTTTCAGCAAATCCACGAGGAGGGGCAAGTTTTAAGAAGAATTGGATATTTGACTCACCTTTGCAAAAGGAAGATTATTTCATTTCAGTGAGATTCAATTCACCTTTAATATGGAGAATAAAGCTTTCTTCTCAGTCCTTAAATTGTAAGATTCTAAGAGCAGGGATCATCTTTATTGTGCATTCAGTAACTTGTGCTAGCTTATGGAGGCCCATACCGGTGGCTAAAATTTATAACAGTACTATTGATATTTAAAGCATTGGAAGAGCCAAAATAAGCATCCCACAGCTCTTCAGAAAATATTTTATAGCTCCAAGATGGGATTTTTTTAAGAAGTCCAGGAAGTCAGAGACACAAATGCCAATAAAAATCCTGTGAAGCCTCACTCCTGTAGAAAAGTGAAATTCCCAGCTTCAACAGCTAGTGTAAAGAAAGGAATGAGGGCTGAGATTTGCTGTCTGTCTACTTCAGTACACATGGAAGTTGTCAGCAAGAGGCTATGACTTTTCCTCTCCACATCTCTCACCTTGACAGTGAAGGATGTCCCTCCTCCCACCTGCATTTCATATAGCAAGGAGGAGGCTACAAGATGAGTCTGCTTAGTGAGCAGCTCCAATGGAGAACTTCTGTTTAGGTTGGTTGGCTTTCCATAGACTTGGCCCATGATCACTAGGGATGGAGAAGGAGCAGGACTACCTTTTGCTGGCAGCCTGCAGCTTCACAAGGTTAAGCATAGCACGAAACATGTCCTCAGCAAGTTTTCTTCATCACAGCTGCCAAAAACAGCAGTCCTCCCCTCTTCTCATTCCCCTTGTCCACTAACTTCAATCTCCACCCAACCTTCCCATTTTTAGCCACTTAAACGGGCATGCAATGAATCAAACTAGCGAAACCTGGCTTTTTTTTCCCCAGCTGGATCAGCCCCTTGAGCTGGTTCAGGAAGCTGCCACACAACCACCAGTGCTAGTAGCAAAGGATGGCAGCTGGTAGGGGCAGAAATAAATAGGGAAAAGATACTTTTTATTTTTTCTTTGGAGGTGTTGGGTATGGGGTGTTGGGACTATATCTCAGGTTTATGCCTTTTGAAGATCATATAAAAAGAAAAAAGAAGAAATTGCTAGTATCAGGTTATAATTTTTAAGATTTTCAAAAAGTCCCAAGTGCCACTGACTTCTACAAGAAATAGATAATTTAACTTCTCCATTCATCTGGGTATGTTGTTTCAACAGTTTATCAGCAACAGGAAACACCCATTTATTTTATAATTAAATATGATACAAGGGATATAAAATCCCACCTCATTAGTTCAGAAGGGGACTCATTCATAGCATGCCTTAGAGAGATTCAAATGCCTACTGGAGTTCACATATTGCTACTTGATCACGTCTTGTGCATTTGTGTGATGGCTCCTAATCACGATCCTTTCCCAGATAAATTAGCAGTTTCTGCTATTTACACATTTCTGTGTTCTATTTTTTCTTAATGCTTTTGGTTTTGAGAGCCAGGTGTTGCCCTTTAAAGAAAAAAAGAAAATAATGGATAAGATGAAAACCTCTCTGCACACCAGAAAAACATAAGACCTCTGCCAGATCCCACCTTTGCACATACCACTCAGTATTATTTCAGCAGTGGGAGCAGTTAAGTACATTTTGGTTTTCCCAGTCCCTGATGTCCAGCCAGATGGAAGTTGCTGCATTTGAGATGTGCTTATTCAAAATACTTAACCCAATGTGGTGCATGGAGGACATATTCCTTAACTTGCACTACCTCTTGAACCTTTGCATGCCTCTAAGTTGAATATTCAAAAATGGAGAAATCAGAACAGGTACAAATTTTTGAAAAGCTTCATTTCTTGTCAACATATTAATGGAGATTTAAATAAAAATGTGTGGTCACGATCCTTTCCCAGGTAAATTAGCAGTTTTTGCTGTTCACACAATTCTGTGTTCTAATTTGCTCCTAAAAGACATTAAAAGCTTATAGGAAAAAAAAATAGAAAGTTAATGATCAAAAAGACTGGTATAATATATATTTTGTACACATAGACAATGTACATTTAGCAGAAATGTGGAAAAGCAGAGAAAACCAGAACTGTATATAGTCTATGATTTAAGGCTTCATTATACCCTGAGAAAAAGTACTCAGGACTGATAGGCCATCTCAAGGAGTGAGGGGATGCAAAGCATTGTTTTCCCGATGTTTCATGCAATTTATTCTAGAGACCCTCAGTCCAATAAACCCAGCATCTCTGAGTCAGTGTTATCTATCGTTAGGGATCGCAGTGTTTGTTTCAGGGAGCCGGTATAGTCCCTGAGAAATCTTGCTGGCACAAGCTGTTGCTAATCTAAGTCACATACGTTTCAATTTACTAATGAGTAAAGGTATTCATCTTTTCCTTTTGAAATTTTGATCTTTATTGTAAGAGTAGGCATTATTTTCTGTAATTAACATGAAAGATAATTGTATTTGGCATGGAAGGTAATTTCTTGCCTACTTAATCATAGCTTACTTGTCCATAGAAATTCAGAGAGTGCCATAAATCCACAAGATTTCTGAATTAACAAAATAAAATAGAATTTGACTGGCAGATGTAGACAGTAAATATATTCACTTAAACCTTCAATGATAATAGAGATCTGGATAAAAGACACTTCAATTATTTCTGCTAAAATTAGAATTAAATAAAATTCAAACATCCTCCAATGCCTCTTCCTCTTTCCAGCGGTGTAAGTTTGATTAAAATTGTTTTAATTATTGTTGTATTATGTCATTCTTACTATACAAAAATTAGTAACCTCATAAAACCCAAAGTGAGTGGAATGAATGGATAACAAGGTCTTTTGATCTGGACACTGATATCCCCTCGTTTATGTGCAAAGATAAAGGCTTATTTCAACACAAATCACATAGCTCTAACACTTTGTGATTTAATTCTACAGGCTTTCTTAAAGTTTGAGAAGAAAAGCATTTTTTCCATGTCGAGGAGTTCATTGAAAAATACTACCAGGGAAAAACAAAGCAAACAAAGAAACAAACAAAATAACCTGCAAGGAAGAATGGTGAAGAGAGAATAAGAATACGTCTAACCTCTGCATTTTTATCTCCTGCCATTTAAATTAGGACTACAGCCATACAAAAACCTAAGTAGAGCATTCTTTTGTTTATGATTATGTTTAGCTCCCATTACGAAAGCATTTCACTATGTGATAAGTAACTAAGTACCATTTTCTGCTACAATCTCCTGCCCTTTGCACCTCTGCACTCTCAACTTGTTGCAAATTATCCCATCCCACTCTCAGCTCTGTTTGTTCATAAAAAGCAATTTCCCACTGTGTCCAGACTCTTTACACAGCCGAAGTCCTGGGCGTCATGCTCATCTTCTGGAAAGCCTAGCTGAGTTTCTGCTCTACGGGAGCGGGAGAGAACTATCTCCCTTTACAAAAAGACGCACACTGGCCTAACAGTCTTATAAAGGGGAGAAAAATTTTACCACTTAAAAGTAACTGCAGTGAGCAGGAAGTTTTCACAGATCAAGTATAAAAGGGGCCAGTTAGCTCAGTCAGTTGAGCATGGTGCTGATAACACCAAGGTCGCAGGTTAGATCCCGCTTGGTCCCCATGTGTTGCCTGATCTAGTTGAGAGGCGTCCCTGCCCATGACAGGGAGGTTGGATTAAATGATCTCTAAGGTCCCTTCCAGCCTAGGCCATTCTGTGATTCTATGACAAGAAGCATGTCTACAGTTTTGATGTAGAACTTCCAAGTTGCTCTATGTGAAAGTAAGGAATGAACAGCAAGACTCATTTTTAATTAGTCCCATCGAGTCATTTAATTGCGGCTTACTTTGCAGGCTTCAAGATGGGTAATAGGGTTCCTGCATTGCAATCTGGTATAAAAATAGGAAAGAAAACTTATTCAAACACAGACAAACCCAGACATATTGCCAGTAAAATTTTTATTGGTGTTACGCAATATATTCTAAATGCATCTCAAATATTTGTTAAGGAAAAAAAAAAAAGATGAACGCAGCAAATAAACATTTTTCCAATTAAGTGAAAGCTCCTTAAAAGTTTAGGCTGTATTCGTTAGAATTGGATTACATTCTGATATTAACTAAAAACGTCTTTGTGGGGTTTCACTTTTATCATTTTTAGTAATTTACATATAAAATGCAGCCATTTGCAAATCCAAGTATGCTTACTGTGCTGCCAGTTCTGCAAATCCAGCATGGACTCTCAACGCAAATTCAGCTATTCTCTGGGCTGCCTTTTGCGAAGGACTCCTCCATACCCTCAGCGATGCTTTGCAGGAGAGAGAGCTGCCCTCCATCCTCGTGCTCTGCCTGCCCAGCTCCTACCTGGATGCTTCACCCGTGCTCTCCTCAGCATCACACATGGTTCCCTTCTTCACTGTAGAGACACGAACAGCCCAGCGCTCTTCCTCAAACACACATACAAAGAGTTACTACTTGTGTTTGCTGCTATTTAAAGAAAGAAACGGGAATGGTTTCAGCAAGGGGTCCAACACATCACTGCACAAGGCGCTGCCAGAGGGATGCACGGTGTCACTTTGAGCCCATCTCTGCACCCTGCTTGGACACTGCTTCACAACTCACACCTCCAATGGGCCAGGCTGACTTCAGCTGAACTCAGGTGAGATGGGTGAGCAGATAGAGCAACCCACCAGGTAAGGTCTCCTGGACACTCCTCTGGCCACCTCCTCCCTCAGCCGCTGCCAGCTGTGGGTGGACATGGAAAGGGCACATAACCACTCCACGCAGGAAACCCTGGAGTCTTCTGTCATTTCCATGGATTAAATAGGCTCACAGGACTGACAAAACACAGCACAGCAAGTGCAAGAAAGGGGTAGATGGTGAAGCCATGGGAAGGAGACAGGAAAATGTCATTTTAAGTCAAGGCCAGGCTGGAGGGGGCTTTGAGCAACCTGGTCTAGTGGGAGGTGTCCCTGTCCATGGCTAGGGATTTGGAACTAGATGGTCTTTAAGGTCGCTTCCTACCCAAACCATTCTATGACAGAAAAGGAGCAGGGTTCTTACTCCAGACAGCAGCAAAGCACCAGTGTGGCTCAGCTGCTCATGAAAGAGCTCTCGGAGACTGCTGTAATGAACTGGAAGTTCATTACAGAAGTGAAAGATGGAAGGTAACTACATGGAAAAATCACATTGCTTTATCGAGACTCTGCAACATGGACTTTTCACACTAAGTTTGTGTGAAAAGAGGTGCTGAAATTACAGTATTTGTAAAAAGACTTCAGTGTAACATACAAGTGAGGACACATAGACCTTTAAAGTGTATGACTTCACTGCTGTACTGGCACCATGGGGCAGGGGCAAGAGTATCTTTCTTTCTTGAGTGGACATGAGCAAATACAGTTCAGCACTCTGTGGAGCTGATATGCATGGCAAGGTGATACCCTTCCTTCAGAGTTATTTTTCTACCTGTAATCATACTCTAATCTAGTTCATCTTCATCAAATATGATTGGGAGGAAAAATGAAAGTGCATTTGTCTCCCCTGCCCCTGTAAAATGGATATTGCTGGAATTCACATGAACTGCATTTGCACTACCAGCTACCTGCATCAATTTTAATTCACTTTTTAAAAGCTATTTCTTGCACAAATTGCATGAAAGACAGGATAGAAACAAATGGTTGCACCCTATCTTGCAAGGGCAGGATATTTCGTCAACTTGGTCCGTTGGTGTGATTAACAATCAATCAATAAAAGTTCACCAACTTCATCTCAGTATTTCGCCTGAAGATACTGTGAATGAGGTACTATATCTACCTTGAACTTGCTGTAATTTTAAACTGCTTCACTTTATCACAGCTCTTCATCTGAGTGACTGGTGCCAGGAACTTGCCAGTGTAGAATTAATAACATATTGACACTTTCAGCCCCTCAGACTATCTCTGAAGTTTCAAAGCAATAACAAGGAACAGAGTATTTTACTTGGAAGTGATGATAATTTGTCTAAGACCACAATTCTCCAAATGTAAACAAAACAGAAAAGTACACATTTTGGCAGTAATAAATAGATTCAAATTGCTTGGGCAAGTGTTGAGGGCCAGATGATACTTCTGGCCTCTCCACAAAGCCTCTAGGCCACAGAGGAAGAATATTAAAGGGTCTCTTTCCTTCATGATTAAAATCAGTGGGGAGAGGCGTCCCTGCCCATGACAGGGAGGTTGAATTAAATGATATCTAAGGTCTCTTCCAGCCTAGGCCATTCTATGATTCTATGATTCTATGATTCTATGATTCTATGATTCTATGATTCTATGATTCTATGATTCTATGATTCTATGATTCTATGATTCTATGATTCTATGATTCTATGATTCTATGACAGACTGCTCGCTCTCAGGGCAAGTGATGGGGAGATGTGGTCATGGGCCCAACTCCCTCTTGGAAAACGTTAGCTGGGATCCAGGTTGCAAGATGATTTACTCTCTTGAGCCAGGGGTGGTTCTTGTCTTCCTCCACATGCCTGCACAAATGGAGCCCCCCGGGGTCAGCACTACTCACAGGAAGAAGGCCCCTTTACAGGACCACAGGTAAACCCAAGTAAGATTTAGAGACAGCAGCTGCAAACTTCACAGGATGCCTGCTGTGCTCAGTTACTGCAAAATACACACTGCACGTGTAATTCCTTCCTCACCGCTGCCCTCAGTGGGGCTGCTTCTCCTTGCCAGGTGTCCATTCTGACAGTTCTCATTGCAAAAATGAATGTGGGTTTTTACCCAGGTTTAAGCCAAGACACCCTACCACCCACAGTCTTCTGAGGAGTCCATGGTGCTGCATGCCTGAGTTTCTGCCCGACTTGGGGTATTCTTTAAAGGTGGAACTCCAGTCAGCTGCTCAAGCTGCCCTGTCCTGAGTGAAGCTGCAGGGCAAAGCCACCTGAAAGCATCCAAGTCTCCAGTCCCCTTCTCATAGTCTTCTCCAAAGGACCAAGTAGTTATTCCTACACCTGACATAAATGAGTAGTGGGGAGCTATAGTAGCAGGCTTCAGCCCACAAAGCCATTGGGTATATACTTCGTCCCGACACACAGTCACATGTGGCTGAGCCAAGCTGCTCCCAGGGACAGCAACAGGAGTAAGCCTTCACTGTCAACAACCTTACACACAAGTTAAGCTTATGTATATACTAACTTTGGGATACTAGTACCTCAGGAGCACACCTGAACAGAAATGTTTCACTTTTAAAAGAAATTTTCAATCTATGTCCACTTTCTATGCTATCTTCCACGTACTTCCCCAAATCCCGCTATCTCTCCCCCAGATTACTTATCCCTACACCAATAAAAAAGTGAGTGCTTCACATTGGGCTATAAATTTTCCAGTAGCTTTGCACTAACAAGAACATAGCAGTAACAGTGGACAACAGGTAAAGTCAGAGTGACAGTACTCTTGTCTTATGACAATGCCCTACAAGAGGCAGAAACCACAGCTAATAGAGCCTGAGCGTCTTCCTGAAAGCAGCATGCAGTAAGTCTGATTATTCTTGGACAGCAATATACTTTTCCCTCATAATTTATTCATTGCAATGTCTAATCCTGATGCCGATAAGTCAATATCCAATCAGCAGAAGAACATAATCATGTTTGAGGACAAGAGTAACAAAGCATGCCCAAGCCATTTCCTGCTTTGTCACAAATGATTCCAACACTCTTTTGTTTTATTTCTCCCTGGAAGCTGAATGCCAGTGTCTAATGTTTCAACCAGAGAAGTGTATTAAACATAGTCTTTTCTCTATCGGTATTATTAGTCAAGGATTAATTTCATAGCCTAAAAACATGGATAAGCTGCATTAAAAAAATGAAATAAATGGTGAGAAGAGCTCTGCTTTGTAGGGGTGATGATGGAAAAAAGATGTACGGTTTTATTATAGTTGTCTTCTGTATGACTGAAGCCTGTATTAACCTAAACCACAATCAGAGCTACATTGAATGGTGATGGAAAAATGCCACTGGACTGGCTTTGCAGCTTGAGGACTGTCTTGAAAATTTTCTCTGCACTTCAACGTACATGATCTTTGGGAGACTCAATGGAATAAACCAACCACATACACACAAGCCTTTGGAATTCTGCTAACCACCTGTGTCTATCATTTTAAGCTCAAAAACTGTACTGATAATGTCTGGAGCAGGAAAGAGAGAAGTGGTCTCAGTTAAAGAGTCAACGCCTTAGAAGGCAGGTGGCTGTTAGACATAGTTCTCCCATTGGCATAAAGTTCACAAAGAAAATGTCCTATCTCCTATCCAGCACTGTCCCTTCCGTAAGCCACATCAGAGTGATCTTCCCATCATTGCTCAAGCATTTGGCTGATCTGTGTCAATATCTGGAATTCTTTACAAGTTCCTGCCCTATAATGAAAAAATAGCATGAGGCAACTATTTTAATGTTTCAAAGGAGTCATTTACACACTGCGATTGAATGAACTCGCAGATTACAGACCTATCTTCAGCCTTTGATCTGGTATGCATCAGTTAATTACCTAACTCCAGCAGCTGCTCTTTCCCGGAGGAAAAAGGGGGGTTTGTAACAACCAGAAAGGAAGGAAGAAACAAATGAAACAAGTGCATCAGTAGAGAGAAGGAAATAGTAGTGGGCAGTGAAACAGATACTTAAATACAGAGAGTACACAACATCAGGGAATAGTGTGCAAGACATCAGAAAGGTCTTTAGAGGTCAGGCAGAGGATGCTTCACTTACATTGTACAAAGCAAGCAAGACTGTCTTGAATAAAAGAACAGAATCAGCATTGTATGCATCCAAAGTTTATTTTATCATCCTGATTCAGCTGAGACATGACAAGAGGAGAGCAAAAACCAAAACAAAAGACAACCCAAAGGATTATAAACTGACCTAGGGGCTTGAAAGGGGAAAAAAAAAGAAAAGGAAATTCATATGAATACAGAAATCTTGAGCTAATACTGTCTTCATATAACAAGCAACACTGCCCTAGGAAATCACCTAAGGTACCTCACAAATCTTAGGTCATTTTCTAATTATTCACTGTCTCTGTCACTTGATCAGCATTTTGGTATCATCTGATATTGTCCAGAACTAGTTCCAAATGCATCAATACACTCTACACAGATGCAGAATTACATTTTTATGCTGAGATATCAAGCAGTTAAGCTTTATTACTGGGATTTTCTTATGCAAGTGCTTCAGGTTAAATATAGGATATTCCAGGGTTCAAAATCTGAAGCAGTACTCACCGAACAAAAATTTTCATTTCATATATGTTTAAGGGAAGTATCATGATCTCAGCAAAACATGGTCCTTGTTTAAAAAAAGGGGAAAAGACTGCTATCCATTATATATACGTAGATTTGGAATTGCTTCTGATATTTGTGAAGAAATTTTGAGTTGATCTGGTCCTTAGAGTTTTACAGAGAATAAAACTATTGATCTCTAGTAGTTATATTCTAGCCATAAGCTTTTTTACACATTTTTAGCCAAGTGCGTTAAAACCCCACATCCTTTAAGAAAGCAGTTCCTTGAGCCATCGGACATAGCTTTCACTAAATTGAAATGAACATTTTAAAGCTACATTTGGGACCTTAGAAATATATTGGTATAGAATTGCAGCCAATTAATGCTAAGAAAAGGGGAGGAATATCACTGCCTTTACTGAGCAGAAGAAGAAGATCATAAAACTAAAAGAAAGTTTTTTTGAGTGATAAAACCTGCCTTCCTAGAATGACCCAGATAGTTGATTCAGCCAGCCAACTTCAAAATCCTAGTTCTGCTTCTAAGGTCTATCGCATGTTTTCCACACCCAGGTATTAAGCATTTATTTTTAACACACCAAGTAATACATATAGTAAATGGCATGGTGCATATGAGAGAGCTTCTAGTCACAGCAACTACAGTTAAGTTACCATTGCTAAATAAAATTACAAGAAACCAAGAATAAACAAAACTTGATTACTTTTTTTTTTTTAACGAAACCCACACATCATACTTTGGGTGAAATAATCAGACTTTTTTAACTTGTCACTGTTCTCCAAAATTATATAAGTGAGGACATGGGTACTTGTTAGACTGGGGGCTAAAAAAAAATACTGTTAAGAAAATAACATCTGAAGGCTGAGAAAGGAACCATAGAAAGCATTTCCATGGACTAAGGATAATAGTTACAAGTACACACCTAAGAAACTAAGAGGTCCTTGTCAAGGACCAAGCCCTCACTGGGTCTGACCACCTTAAAAAAAAGTCAGAATCAGTGTGCCTGTCTTAGAGAGCTTGCATATGGGAAAAGGTGAGAGAGAAGGAGGAAAAGAGAGTGAAGTAACAGAGAAAGAGCTGACAGCTACCCAAGTCAGCATACCAGCAAGCTATTGGTTTTATAGCATTACACCAGAGGAGGAGGTTTTAAGGAGGGATCTGAGGGAAAAAAAACAAAACACCACCACCCTCAAAATATCTTTGCAGATACTTGTGGGGCACCAACACCAAATAAGGGCTGGAAGAAACACAATAGTGCTCACTAGAAACTTTTGAAAGGGGGTCTTATAGCTGGCACGATAAAGGTGGTAATCCATATACCACTAGAAGGACTTTGGGAACAAAATAAAGCATCTTAAATTCAAAGCAAAGGAATGAATAACAATGAAAATAAGAAAAGTGGATGGTAAGAATTGTTACAGTAAGTGATAAAAGCATTAATGGAAGAGGAAAATAAAACCACTAGGAGAGAAAGGAAGTAACTGATTTCCAGAGGAGGTAAATGTTATAAGAGAAAGCAAGTTCCTTCCTTCTCATAAGAGAAGAAAGGATCATCTCCACCAAAAATCTAACAAGGGCATGCTAACAAGGGTGGGACAAAGATTGGAGTAGTGCACACCAAAACTCTGGGGCATCATCTGTCCTGTATGGAGGGGCTTGGAGTCTACAGTCTACAGCCCACCCAGGGATCAGAAAGCTGAGGAGCTGCCTTGAGCGAACAGCTGCTTTATCTCTGTCTTCTATAAAGTGCCTGTCTGTGATGCTCCCCTGTAACTGTTGCTCTGGAAAGGGCTTCACAAGAGCTTATGCAGGTCTCTATCAAAAGAGCACCTCCCTCTTCTCTCATGCAATGCAAAACGTTGCCTGCTTAAGTTAATTCTCCTTCACTTGCTTATGTGGAGGGCTATGCTAATAACCAAAACAGAAATAAACAGAGGAGATGTCCATGGACTAAAAAGAAGCTTTCCTAAGGCTAGGCTTTGGAAAAATGCATAGAGAATCTAGGACACTACAAACTGGGACATTTTATATTAGTACTTCGAGGAACACAGGTAACAATGAAAAGAGAGGAAAACACTTAGACAATACTCATTTTAGCTTGTAACCACATATAGTATGTAAAGACGAAACCCCCTTCATAAAGACTTATGCAATTTCAGAGCTTGTTGGCAGCTACAGTTCAGTGTTTCTGGAGACTGAAAACCAGTCCAGCATGAACTGCATAACAAATGACCGCATAAAATTCATTCACTAGGCTTCAAAATCCAGGCACTGGTCCTGAAATTCAGTACAAAGTTATATCCAGCCTAGTGAAACCCTGGGCTGCCACAGAAAGAAGTGCTCTCACCTCCCACCAGACTCCTCCCCAGCATCAGAAGTAGGAACCATACGACCGCAGCACCAGCTGGCGCAGTGACCTGCCTGACAGAAGATTAATCTGCCAAAACAAGGTTTTCTATCCGATCAGTTGGCTGAACTGACTCACTCTGTGCTCACAGATTGCTCAACCCAGTCCAACATAAGCCGGGGGAACAGATGAGACGGAGGAAGTGTGGGACTGCCCCTCCTGAATACAGCCTCTTCTCAAACCATGTTAGGTGCAAAGCCAAGCCACACGCTGAGATATTCATAGGGGCTAGGGGGGAAACAAGTCAGTCTTCACAACTGGTTAATAACTGAGCTTTATTGCAAAGAAAGTGTCATTTTCTTACTGTGACCATGACTGAGAGGTCTGCAGTCCAACAGCTGTTAGAAAGCAAAGGCTTCAGATCAATATGGAGCTCCTGAAATTCGAGCTTAAATGCAAAGCAAATATATATTTCACCATAAGAAAAAAAAGAAAAAAAACAACTTGGCACACTGCGTCTAAGAAATTAATTTCACTTTAGGAGAGTGCTCCAGCACAGTACTGCACATGGATTGACAAGGTTAGCAAATTTAGCTCAGTGTAACCAAGGAACATGTGCTATCTTCAAAGACAAGGTGTTTTCATCAGTTGCACAGGTCTGAGTAGAGAGGAGATACCAGCAGCACCCACAAGACACAGCTGTACCATTCTGACAAGGGCGGATGGAAAATCTTCCAAAAGTATGCTTCTGTAGACTGGCCACAAATAACAAAACTCAGGGAAAACTCAAGAAAAACACTAAGCAGTTCAAAGTACTCATTGTCCTGAAATCTGTC